>NW_026857587.1:0-10270 GCF_026571515.1 Ruditapes philippinarum | reverse complement strand
GTAGCTGTACTTACGTCTGTTCAGAAGTTCAATAGAAATGTCATGAGACATTATTCATACATTATCTAATTCAGTGAGCAATTTAACAGGATAACAATTTGATATTAAATGTAAATCGTAAGTACAGATTGAAGAAATGTTTCAATTTTATTAACTGGATTGCAATAAAGATTTATGTTCGTATTAGGCTTGATCTATTTCAACGTCATTTACAAGGATTTTGTTTTTATTATAAACACAGCAGAATAAAATATAGAACTAATACGAACAAGAGTTTTTTACGTTTTTTAAAATGAAAACTCATTATTAGTATTATATTATTTTATTGTTTTCAAGGACCATTGGTACTAAATATATAATTATGTCTACCAACGTTTCATAATGAAAAATAAAGTTTGGTAAAGGCGAAACATTATGTTCATCAACACTTTTTGACATAATTGACATAAAATTGAAATTCCTTTTTCTAACTGTCTAAGGAATCATTAACCATTTATTTTTTGTTTATGTTCAATACCATCGTAACGTTCGAACCATTTCAGTCTCATGATATACTAGTAATATCCTTTAATTTCCTGTAAATTCATTCGTTACGCTCATAAAGTATGCTTATCAAAACATAAAATAAATTGCTTGTTTCTACAATGGATAAAAAATATCTAACTTAATTAGAGATATCAGTGTCTACGCATTGTTATATTGAGGGTTAGAATTTCCCCGAACTAATAATGAATTTTGTTTTATGGCACGCAATAAATGCCTTTTTTGATGGTATGTTAATTTAGTTCTATAGTAATGAATGAGAGCGAATGTAAAATAAAGCATTGGTCTGCTTATAGTTGTCATTGACATTTAATGAACATTTGTTTACAGTTACCTTTTGCTAATTTTGAACAGAATTTTTTTTAATAGAATACAAACTAATGTTTGTGAGTTTATAGAATATATGTATTAAGACTACTTACATAATGTGCCATTCATTTAAAGAAGAAAATGTTAGACAAAAGCAACCATTTTTGACGGTATAGAATCGTAGATTGACTAATATAATACTTTGTATGAAAGTTATCTTAGATTGAGTGAAAAAGTTTATTTATAGTATTTTATTATATTTAATGTTATATGTATAATATGCCTAGCTATGTGTCCATTGTATTAGTTATGAATGGAACTATTATAATACGAAATAAGACATGTATGAAACAATGAGCGATGAATTATCTTTTTAGTTCATACGTACATGTATTTTGGTTCGATTGTGTAAGAAACACACACTCTCATTCCAATAAGCAACCAGTCACTGGCAATGCGCGTGTAAACTTTCTTGCTCAATTATTAATTTCAAATCACAAACGTCATTGGATGTAGCTGTTTGTTATATAAAAAATTCATGTTCTTAAGCCCAAATGGCACTAACATGAACTGTATCAATCTCCTACACTTCAAGAAATAAAATCATTTTCTGAAAAACTAGTCAGTGAAACTAAGCTACACTTTGTTTCCTTCTGCATGTTTTAACAATAGTACAAGCATGGAAATAGGTATTTTCATTATAATTATATAAATTCCACAATGATTTGTTTTCAATCTGTACATATGTTTCCTTAACGGAATCCTTTTCACATTATCCGACTGATACCAATATATATTTGAATTCATTCAATAAAACTATGACTCAACATGATGCAACTTCGTAAGATATTGACATCAATGGTGTACACTGATCCCTGCTATAAAAATGATGTTGGAATTGATACATTAAGGCATGAAGTAATATTTATCGATCCTCAGCTTAGTGATTTCGTGTTGTTTTTAAACTTATATAATCATGAAAACAATTTTTTCTTTATATTTCAACATTTGCTCTTTATTGCAAGAAAATGGTTACGGTACTGTAGCAGTTTTGGGCGTTGTATAAGTATTCAACTTTTGATCATTTTACAAAAGTATATTAAGGTCAAAAATTATGAATTATACCGAATTAAATGGAAAAAAATATCTTAAACATCAATATAATGCGCTTATCTGTGATAACAGAAACATCAATAGTTCATCAGATTGTAAATAGCTTTCAGCTCCAGTTTAACATGATGACGCTTTCTCGTGGCACAATACCAAATGAAAGGCGCGCATTTAGATTGTAAAATACATTGTTGGTTAAACACGATGTTGCAGTTCTAAAACGGTTCTGTAAATTTCATCTTACTAAAGGTTTAAGAAGGTTACCATGACCATCCACATTTGTACAATATATGAAGGTAATGACACCTTTTTATCAGGATATGCTTTTTATTCAAATGAAGGATTCGTTCTGAAAACGATGAAAATTTCAAGACACCATGTTGTTCATTTATGATAATCATTACACTGACCCAAATTATCGAATAAGAACGAACAGGTTTTAAGATTAAAAGAAGATTTCCCGAGGTTATATTATGTTTGAGAGATCATAACGTAGCTGAGATTATTTCATATTAAGACCGTGTGATGTTGAGATTATATTGAGATAGTGTGATAAACAATACTGGAAAATGCTGTGTGAGCATTAAAAGATCGAAGCAGTCATGTTGTTATGGTATTTATGATACATTTGTATTTCTATAACAAAAATCCTGCAAAAACATTAGATATTTCTCATTTCCCTACACTAAGTGCAGTTGAGAGGTTTAAATTGTTTGGTTGCATGCTGATAAAAGCTTCAAGTGCGCAATTATTTTTTTCAGTAAGTTTAAACTGTAATTTTTTGTTTTGATGTCATTTCACATTTAGTGTAAGGAATCTTTTCATTGATTTATAGTTTACAAATAATTGTTGATAAATAAATAATCCTTGTTGCAAGATGCATTAGATTTCTGAGACTTATTCTGAGTAAACATGCCATTTAAAGTTCACGGAAACAAGCCGATGTTCAAATCGTCATTCCTCTATATTGTCTCATTAGTAAATGATGATTTCTTGCCTATGTAAGGTGACCCAGGAAAAAGTAAACCTTAACACGCGTACTTTAGATGAGTAAGTACATTTGCATATTGTTTAAGGCTACAGAAACATGCTTTACTTGTCCTAATGACATGTATGGTTTAAACGCTACAAAATTAATGAAATGAACACCATTCGAAGTATTTAAAAGATATTCCCATTATTTAATTATTTCAATTTCTAAGATTTATATCATTTACATGACTGTAATAAGCAAGGAAAATTATAGAGAAATTGAAAATCTTATAGATATCGTTTCCAAATAAAAGTTCAAATTGTTATTTTGTTAGGTGCTGTTTCAGTAATAGTCTAAGGAATCTAATCATCGAATAAAATTTCGCAAACATTTGTTGATAAATAAATAATTACTGCGCAGCCACGATAAATTAGAATTCCATGTCTAATTCCGAGTAAACACGACTCTATTTTAAACAAATATCTGTCTAAATTTGCACTGAATAGATTACAGTTCGCGAAAACAAGACGAGTTTTCAATCGTCATTTCTCAAATTTTAGTAATCTTATAAATAAAAACATGTAATGATATATTGCCTAAGTAAGGTAGCCCGGGAGAAAACAAACTTTTACACGTGTAATATAAAGAAATAAGTACATTTGCATTGTTATGCTATTGCTACAGTCACATGCTATAATTGTCCTAATGACATATATGATTTAAAGACAACACAAATTCTGAAATTAAAATGAAACTAAAAATAGGCTCCGCCAAATACACGTCTCTCATAGCAATATACATTCATAAAAGGAACATTAGTCCATACTTTGAAAACAATTAAACATAAATCAAATTCTACTTTTCACATGTTGAAAACGAATAACGCCTAAAGTGGTGATAGGAGCGTGAGGGATGTTGCTTTGTTAGGAGCGTGAGGGATGTTGCTTTCTTATATCTCTTATGTCTAGACTAACATAAACCGAGTCATCAATGTTCATGCAATTTTGTTGTTGTAATGTTTCCGAGAGATTTGTTTTTATTCAGCTTACATGTAATCAAGAAGGAAAATTATTTTTACACATCTTCAATAAAATCATCAAACAAAGTTGAAAACAGTTAGAAATTTTGTTCTCACGGTAACTCTGATTGTGTCAACGCATTAGCATGAAAGATGGTAGCCAATCTGTCTTTGTCATTTTTTATAAACCTTTCCGCTATCAGATGTCATGAAGTACATAAGCAACGCGTTGCAGACTTATATTGTACAAAACAATTTAGATGCACATTATAGTCAGTTATTTCCAGAAAGAGAAATTAAATTACACTACAAATGTTAATGATTTACAAACATGTTTTACTTAAAATAAATTTCAAAAATAGCCAAAACTAATTCAATAACAGTAAACAAAAATAATTATGCATGCGTGTAAAAAAGAATATAAAGGTAATAAATGATTTTCTAATGCAGATAGAAACTCGTGACTTTGCGTATAATAAATGAAATATAATCTCCTTTTTCTATAACGATAGTAGGTATAAGATTTTACTGGACAGCTTATATAGAGCAACTTATACTGGATCTTTTAGGACTTTAATCCAGGCTGTCGTGAAAATTAAGAAAAATCGAATTTGAATTTGCAAAAAGGGATCTGAGATTATAAATAAACTAAACTTTTTGAAAAAAAAAAGAAAACGAATTGGACAAAGCTCATCTGCGGCACGCTGAAAAATGAAATATTTCACTTAGATGTTTGCTAGAGTTTTGATTGATTACAATGCATTCAAGACAATTTATCACAGATATATCTATCACATTGTTAGTAACGCAATTATTGTTTGAAAAATAATAACTTCACATTCATAATTAAATCAAAGATCTAATTGACTTCAAGACAATATATACAACACAGGATAACCTATGAAAGTACAATATTAAATAGAGAACTTATTTCCAATGGGGTCCTTGTGTCTAAAGCTTGTGACACCTTTTAAAAATTTATCTGGTACAAGAAATATAAAATAATATTTGAATAAGAGTCAATGTTGAAATAAGCTATAAGTGGCAAGCTTGAGAAACATACTTTCCTGATTTTTACAACTTATTTGCACTTAAACCTCATTCTGTTTTTAGCTCACCTGTCACAAAGTGACAGGGTGAGCTTTTGTGATCGCTTTTCGTCCGGCGTCCGTCCGTAAACTTTTACTTAAAATGACATCTCCTCATAAACCACTAAGCCAATTTCATCCAAACTTCACAGGAATGTTCCTTTGGTGGTCACCTTTAAAAATTGTTCAAAGAATTTAATTCCATGCAGAACTCTGGATGCCATGGTAAGCGAAAGAAAAAACTTTAAATATCTTCTTTTAAAAAACCCAAAGAGCTAGAGCTTAGATATTTGGCATGAAACATTCTCTAGTGAGTGTCTACCAAGTTTGTTTAAATAAAAGCCCTGGGGGTCAAAATTGGCCCCGCCCCAGGGGGTCATTGATTTTCCCTATATGCATATAGTTAGAATTTAAAAAATCTTCTTTTAAAGAACTAAAAGAGCTAGAGCTAAGATATTTAGCATGAAGCATGTTCTAATGGGTGTCTACCAAGTTTGTTCAAATAAAAGCCTTGGGGTGAAAATTGACCCCGCCCCGGGGGTCATTGATTTTCCTTATATGTGTATAGCAAAAACTTAAAAAATCGTCTTTGAAAAAACCCAAATAGCTAGACTTTAGATATTAAGCATGAAACATCTTCTAATGAGTGTCTACAAACTTTGTTCAAATAAAAGCCTTGGGGTCAAAATTGGCCCCGCCTCGGGGGTCATTGATTTTCCTTATATGTGTAATGCAAAAACTTAAAACTCTTCTTTGAAAAATCCCAAATAGCTAGAGTTTAGATATTAAGCATGAAACATCTTCAAGTAAGTGTCTACAAAGTTTTTCAAATTAAAGCCATGGGGTCAAAACTGGCCCCGCCCCAGGGGTGTCATTGTTTTTTTACTATATGTGTATAGTAAAAACTTAAAAATTCTTCTTTTAAAAAACCTAATGAGCTAGAGCTTAGATGTTTAGCATGAAACATCTTCTTATGGGTGTGTACCAAGTTTGTTAAAATAAAATTTTTTGGGTTAAAATTGGCCCTGCGGTGGGGGGGGGGGGTGAAGGGAGAGTTCATTGTTTTTCATTATATGTGTGTTGTAAAAACTTAACATCATGAAACATCTTCTAATGGGTGTCTTCCAAGTTTGTTCAAATAAAAGCCCTGGGGTTTAAACTGGCCCCGCTCGGGGGCCTATATACAGGTGAGCGACCTCAGGGCCATCATGGCCCTCTTGTCTATAAATAATTTTGAAATGAAAATAAGCTGAAATGATGAGTATTTTGCGTATTAAAATACATTTTATCATTACATATAATGTTGTCTTTTATTCTTGTCTAACATTTTCTTGAATGGAATATTGAATATTGAAGTAACATTAAGTAGTTCGAAATGAGTTATTGTGTTAATTTATATTTCTTTCTTTGCCGAACAATATCATTTAACCTCCGTCTTTTGTCGTTGTATTATATATTAGTATCTGAAACTAAGAAAAAAAATTGTTTGTATATGTACTTTATATTTATGCAATAATTCACTTTTATAAAAATTTTAATGTAATAAATAATGAGTTGAACAAAAAAAACTAATATAACGAAATTAAATAAATATCTCCGAATGGATTTTCTTTCAAATATTGCTTCTTAATAATTCTTTATTATATTATATTATGTTTATTACCATATTATATTAATATCATACTATATTAAAGAACACAATGCGCATTCACTCAAAATACAGGTTTTACCTTATATGTATATGATTAAAAATACATGCATATTCATAATTTCTTTACAGGTCAAACAGGAGCAACTCGATATAAAAAGTTGAAACCACAAAGGCCGAGGAGACCGAACTCATATATAAGGTTTGTGATTGTTTGTATTTATTTGTTTGTGACATTCGGGGTCTTATTTTCCTCTTTCTTTCTGCACTTTTTGTTCAACGTATTCATGTGCTTGTACGTATGAGGTATGTATGAGGTTTTCATTTCTTATTGTCGCAAAATTTTATTTCAAGATTCAACCATTTTTCAAAAATCAGATAAGTATAAGCTTTTGTTCATTAATTTCAGCTAAACGAATTACAATTAAGTTTTGTTCATTAAATTCAAATATAGCAAAACGTATTAAAATTAAGTTACATTGTGTACATTTTTCGTTATCAAGTTGAGTTGAATGAGTTATATTAGTTAATTATATATATTAAAAGATTGACTACTATTATTGACTATTATTATGGTCATTGACTGGAATATAATAAGATAAAAATTGCATAGAAATATTGAAATAGAGAGAAAAAAACAAAATACCTAAAGAAAGCTCAAGACAGCAAAATTGAAGATGTTGCAGGCCCGGTTTGATTGAGGTTGTCCATAGAGAGTAGAGTTAATTTCTCCCTACCGCCGACGCCCATTAAGCACCAAACTGATTTCATTTATATTTTTTCAAAAGGTTTTATTTTCGAAAAGGTTTATTTTTTACTTTATAGCTGAACATTCTTTTTACATTCTGGAATAAAGTACAATAATATCGATAAAAAAGTATGTAAGGAAGTCAAAATACCTCTTTGTTTACATTTTGCTACTTTAATAAGAAATTATTTGACATTTATTGCTTCTATTATCAGTTATGCCTAAGAAAATGCACTCATTTCTAAGGGTTATTGTGCCTTAAAATGCAATCGTCCATGCTTTCAATGCAGTTGAAGAGATATTGGTGAAACGTAATCCAATAAACTATTCTGGCCAGTTATTGGTGTAAAATGTAAAAGAGCTGGCGTTAGAAAAGAGCCGTTCAGCTAATATCCATAGTGTTAAGGTTAATTTACAGTATGTTGCTGTATTTACGTCAGTTCAGAAGTTCAATGAAAATGTCACGGACATAATTCATACATTATTAAGTGAGTAATTTTGACTGGATATCAGTTTGATATTAAATGTAAATCGTGAGTATAAGGGATAGTTTCTAATTTATTAACTTTAGTAACGATTCATGTGTTCGTCTTTGTCCATTTCAAATTATCGCATTGGCATTTTTCATAGATTTTGTATTATGTTTTTAAATGTAACATGAACATAGCATAATTAAAAGTTAGAATATTATAAAAGAATATTAAGAAACGATCACAAAATAAGTATAACTACTTGTTTAAGTTGCCATCATACATGTACTAATTATAGAGTTATATCTACCTATATTCCATAATGAAAACAAAAAGAAAACAAAACACAACATAATTAAGTTAGGCTATTGCTAATCATTCTGTTCATATGGTCACATTATGTTCATATGGAAAAGCTGTCAACACTTTTTGACATATTTGTTATAAAATACAAATTCTATTATCTAACTGTTTAATGAATGATCAACCATTTATTTTTGTTCACATTCAATGTCATCGAAACGGTCGTATCATTCGAACTATCTCAGTTTCCTTTTGCTGTATAATATCCTCTAATTTCCTATAATATAAACTAATTTTATTCATCTATTAAGCTCATACAGTATGTTATCAAATCATAGAATAGATTACCAGTTTCTACAATAGATAGAAATCTATAACTTAATTAGAGATATAAGTATCTGGGCATTGTCATATTGACGGTTAGTTTTTCCCCGAATTAATAAATGAGTTCTGTTAAATGACACGCAATAAATGTCATGTTCATTTATTTCTATAGTAATGAATAAGAGATTATGTAAATAAAACATAAGTCTGTCATTAGTTTGTCATTGATCTTTAATGAACCTTTAATTACAGTTACCTTTTGATCATTTGTAACAGTAATGAAGAGTTGATCATTTAATCAAACAACAATGTTTGTAAGTTTATGGTATATTTAAAGAATGACAAAAATATGCGGTGTGAGATAAAAAAACATCCATTCTTTATCGGAATAAAATCATGGATTAACTTTCATATTGTGAAAAAGTTTATCGCTATATTTATTTAACAGTAAAAATTAAATTTATTTAAAAGTGACAATTAACAATTGCTTTGGTTATAAATTAAGGTAACAATATATTTGAATTCATTTAATATTGTACTTGTTTTATCTAGTATTTGTTTAATTATATTTCTAATGTAACTAATTGGTATGTTTCAATCCAATTACTTCCATCCAAATAAAAATATTATTAGTGTCCTGTATATCTTAATATTGCGGTTGCCAAATATGTCAAATATGTTTGATAATATTTTCCGTTTCGATGTCCTGTCCATACGGGAAGCCATGCTAGTTTCGCTTTAAATGTAAACGTATTGTACCATTACTCGAAATGCTGCAACTTGGTGAGATATTGACATCAATGGTGTGCATTGTATTTCTGATAAAAATGATATTTAATATCATAAATTAAGACATGAAATAATATTCAACTGATTTCTTTTTGCTTTTTACTAATTAATCTTATATGAGAATGAAAACAATGTTTTATATTTCAACATATTTTTGAAAAAAGGGTAACGATCTTGCACAATTTTCATGTTTTAGTTTTTCCGTTTTGGACGTTATATAAGAATTCCATTTTTGATCACTTTAAAGGTGTATATTAAGGTCTAGAATTATGAACGGTGTTGCACGAAATTAAATGGAATGGATTTATCTTTAACAAAAGTATAATGCGCTTACAGGAAATGGAAATACCTTCCAGCTCAAGTCTTACGAAGTGACAATAATAAAGTTTCCTCATCGCAACAGTACCCAACGAAAGGCGTGTTTTCCTGCAGTTAATTTAGATGGTAAAAATTATTTGTTAGTCAATAACGTTGTTTAAGTTCTTAAAAGGTTCTGCGAATTTTCTTTTATCAAACAATTAAGTAGGTTACCACGATTATCCACATTTGCACAATATTTGAACGCTATAATACCGTTCATTGACAGAATATATTTTTTATTGAAATGTAGGATTTTTACTTAAACCATGCAAATTTTAAGAAACCAGGCTTGAAGGTGTCTTTATTTATGATAATCATTTTACTGGTATAGTTTGTCAAATTAGAAGGAACGGGCAACTTTATAGAGTGATTTAGGTGGTATTAGGCTGGACATTTAGAGAAGATCTTTAGAGGAGATTCTATGAGCTTAGATTATTTTAGGGACTATAACTGTCGTAAACACAATGAAAATAAGAGAAACACTTTTTCGTTTCTACTTTTAATATTCAATTTTTAAACACTTTTTTATCTTTACTTTTACAATCCACAAGTTTTTATCTCACTTTTTTACTATCAAATGTATTTTA
>NW_026857586.1:0-13068 GCF_026571515.1 Ruditapes philippinarum | reverse complement strand
ACATTTAAAAACATGTTGCAATTCATTAGACTAATTTCCACCTGTATAAGCATCTATCAATGCATCTTCAGAAAGGGACCGACGTTGTAAAAAGAATATCAACACATCTAAGATTTTATGTCCTGAATAATGCTGAAGTAATTCTAAAACTGTAATCTGAAAGATGTATATTGACTTAAATTGTAAATACTTAATCACTACTAAATGTACTAAAAGTAGTAAAAAATAATTCGTCTGTATTGTAATCCAGATGTCAAAATACGTTTCTAATGATAACTGTGGGTTTTACGTTTTCTTGTAAAATTAAGGGACACAATTGAGGTTTTCTGACATGACCGGAACGGAAGGTAATTTTTTCGAGATTAATGTTTCATTTGATAAAGGTCAAAGCAAAACATTGTCTGCAAAATTTAGGATCATTCCGTTTTTTCTTCACAATATTTATTTTAATTGTGAAAAATGAGCAAAGACTCGAGCATTGTAACGCTGGCCAAGAATTAGCGCAAAAAAAAAGGGAAGATTTTCAATTAATTTTTTAGTACATTTCTTGATTATTTTTTATAAGTGACCCTATTAAACAATGAAGAAAGTAGCACTGAATGTGATATTATTTGTCCATAAAAGTAGCAACATGTAAACAAAGAAGTATTTTGACTTCATTAAATACCTTAACACTGTACCGAATACAACAGAAGCAAAAAATGATTTTGGTTATGGGCCAAAGAGTCAATTTCTGGAAACTTTTAACGGAACACCAAATATAAAGAGCTTTAGAGAAATGAAAATAAAGGCATTTCTGGGGTATAATATGCATTTAAGCATAAAAATGTTTATAATTTAATTAAAATAATAAATAAAAAACTTTTTTTCGGTGTCCTGTTACAATTTCCAAAAAAAACATAGAAGAGTTACCTCGTTTAAAATTTGCTAGCTTTTATCACAAATTATTTCTTACTCAGTGCAATGCTTTCAGGTTATAAGCAGCTTACATCTAGCAACATTAACATTATAAAACAAGCATGTGACCTTCCCACAGAAAGAGAAAACAATATTTATTTTCGAGTGTTGATCAGCCTTGAAAGTGTTTTCTGATCTGATATAATTTGTCACGTACAAAACATGTGTCGTTCTTTAAATCCCAGTAGGACCTTGGAGATTAAAAACATGTGACAATTGTAAAGTTAAACATGTAAACATTAGTAAAGATTAACATGTGAACATGTAGTAAATTTTCCATTAAATGAGATCATTTAAAGTTATTTCTCTCTTGTGTCCAATTAGGATGAATTAGACTAAACGCAGTTAATTCTCTATTGTTAAGTATTTACTTATTTATTGCATTTGATATAACTATAAAACAGGAATATTAAATTGAATTCTGCTTGTGTAAGCCTGTTGTTCTGGATTAAAACTCCTAAGAAAAAAGATTTCATAAAATTTAGTAGGTCAAGCAAGTATAAGCAAGTAAAATCATTTAAAAAAAGGAATATTATATATAGAATTCGATGTTGTATAAATGAATAATTTATATGATCAACAATTACTGTAATATTAGTAATAGGGACGAAATAGGAAAGGGAAAATTTTTGCAAGATTTTTCTGTTCAAAAAGATATCGAAATTGTTTACAAGTATGAAACTTTTTTAAACAAAACCCCGTCCTTTTGGGCCCAAAGTTTAAAATCCCCTGACCCCAAAAAAAACAAATCACGTAAATAACATCATAATTTTCCCGTCTAGGGAAGAAAATGGAATTCCAAACATTTAAACAAATAAAAGGAAAAAAATCAATGGTTGTTTTTAAAGTAATGAACTGTAAAACCCCGACCCCTTTATTTTGGGAAATTTAAAATACTATAAAAAACTATGTTAAATTTAAAATTTGCAAATTTAAAAATTTGTTTCAAAAAAAAAACGAAACCCTATACATGTAAATGTTAAATTACCACATACAAAAAAAAGAAAAATATACACTATATTTTTATTTATTGTACTCACTACTACTGCTACTGCTACAAAATGAGAAAATACATAAAGTTTATTTATTGTACCCACTACTACTGCTGCTACTGCTACTGCTACTGCTACTACTACTACTACTGGTACTGCTGCTGCTGCTGCTGCTGCTGATGATGATGATGATAATAATAATAATGATAATAATGATGATGATGATAATAATAATAATAAGAATAATAATTATAAGAATAATAATGATAAGAATAATAATGATAAGAATAATAATGATAAGAATAATTCTTCTTATGGCAGATTACTAATGGTGACATTTTGATTTCGAATGCATACACACCCTCGTAGATCATGGCTTTTTACCTCACCTTTCACAAAGTGACAGGGTGAGCTTTTGTGATCGCTTTTCGTCCGTCGTCCGTCCGTCGTCCGTCCGTCCGTCGTCCGTCCGTCGTCCGTCCGTAAACTTTTGCTTTAAATGACATCTCCTCATAAACCACTGAGCCAATTTCATCCAAACTTCACAGGAATGTTCCTTTGGTGGTCACCTTTAAAAATTGTTCAAAGAATTTAATTCCATGCAGAACTCTGGTTGCAATGGCAACCGAAAGAAAAATCTTTAAATATCTTCTTTTAAACAACCCTAAGAGCTAGAGCTTAGATATTTGGCATGAAACATCTTCTAGTGAGTGTCTACCAAGTTTGTTCAAATAAAAGCCCTGGGGTCAAAATTGGCCCCGCCCCAGGGGGTCATTGATTTTCCCTATATGCATATAGTAAAAACTTAAAAAATTTTCTTTTAAAGAACCCAAAGAGCTAGAGCTAAGATATTTGGCATGAAACATCTTCTACTGAGTGTCTACCAAGTTTGTTCAAATTAAAGCCCTGTGGTCAAAATTGGCCCCGCCCCGGGGGGTCATTGATTTTCCCTATATGCATATAGTTAAAACTTAAAAAATCTTCTTTTAAAGAACCATAAGAGCTAGAGCTTAGATATTTGGCCTGAAACGTCTTCTAGTGAAAGTCTACCAAGTTTGTTCAAATAAAAGCCCTGGGGTCAAAATTGACCCCGCCCCAGGGGGTCATAGATTTTTCCTATATGCATATAGTAAAAACTTAAAAAATCTTCTATTAAAGAACCAAAGAGCTAGAGCTTAGATATTTAGCATGAAACATCTTCTAATGAGTGTCTACCAAGTTTTGTTCAAATAAAAGCTTTGAGGTCAAAAATTGGCCCGCCCCAAAAACTTAAAAAAATCTTTTAAAGAACTCAAAGAGCTAGAGCTATGATATTTAGCATGAAACATGTTCTAATGGGTGTCTACCAAGTATGTTCAAATAAAAGCCCTGGGGTCACAACTGGCCCGCCCGGGGGGGTCATTGATTTTCCTTATATGTGTATAGCAAAAACTTAAAAATCTTCTTTGAAAAAACCCAAATAGCTAGAGTTTAGATATTAAGCATGAAACATCTTTAAGTAAATATCTACAAAGTTTGTTCAAATAAAAGCCCGGGGGTCAAAACTGGCCCTACCCCATGGGTGTCATTGTTTTTTTTACTATATGTGTATAGTAAAAACTTTAAAAATCTTCTTTTATAAAAACCCAATGAGCTAGAAATTAGATGTTTAGCATGAAACATCTTCTTATGGGTGTCTACCAAGTCTGTTCAAATAAACAAATAAAAGCCCTTGGGTAAAAATTGGCCTGGGGGTGGGGGGCCTATATACAGGTGAGCGACCTCAGGGTCATCATGGCCCTCTTGTTGTATTACTATAACGGTGTACATGTAAATGTATTGCTATACATTAGATAGTGGTGGAAACATTAAAATAAAATTATTTAAACAAATTGAAATGAATAGATATTTTATCAATGAACTTTGAAGTTTTAAGTGGTATCCGAGTATATATATTTTCAGTATAAGTACAATACTGTATTTATTACATTTAAGGAAGATGTGGTTTACGACTAACCTACATGCTGTTATGAAATTTGTAATACGTCGCAAATCAAATATTTTGCAACAATAAAATCGATTCCGCCATTCTCTTCCGAGTATCATTACGCAGTTAGAAGTGCAAATCGCAAGTACGTCCATGTTTAGAACGTAAAAGCGGGATTGTATTCCAATATAGAATCACAAATATTTAACTATGCAGTGTTGGAAACATCAGTCCGTTTATTTGAAAATTGTATAATTAATTTATAGACAGCATGATTAACTATTTTCTGTCACTTATCATTAACCGAGTAAGATGTTTTGTTAAATATTCCCTCCATATTCTTAAAATTTGTTATTTACTTGGGCAGAGTGCCATTTGGACGGTCAGGTCGTATTAACTAGAACAGGCTTTATCAAATCATATATGTACCATCTTCAATTTTACCGTGTTAGGTGACCTTTAAGTGTTTTTTTCGCTTCAAGTGACTTTTTAAGGAACTCTTCAAGTAACATTCACTCTGGTTATATGTAATGCTTCTTTTGTAAGTATAGACCTATGTTTTAGCAACAATAACATAGCTTATTAAAGCAAGAAACACCATTGGGTTCAATTTATTTAATACAAATCAAACATAAAAATAGAATTGCATTTCGATACATAATGTAGAGAATTGTAATAAAACTATTACGTAGTATGAATGTGTAACAAAAACAACAAATAATTCTTGTGTAAGGTTTGTGACAGAAATAGTATTTTAAGACATTTATTATGTTCGTAAGAAATTGAATTTGTTTAAGTCACGTGATCAGGAATAAAAACAACGCGAACACTAATGAAATGTCAAATTCAAACAATGATTTCCCAAACAAGAAAGAGATATTGACTTTCACCTTAGGGATTTTTCATCTTGGTGATACTGCATTGTCGATAGTTTTTATATCACCTCTCAAGCAGAAAATCTAAAATAACACTACAAATTTTAAAAACAATATATATTGCGTTTTCCATATTTAGTATTGGGTACTGAACACTCACAGCATTTTTAACGGCCATACAAATTCGTCTGCTTCCGCCAAATGTTTGGAATGGGATCCGTTTGTAATGCATCTGTTCTTTCATCTATGGTACTATATATTCTATCATACTAGTATGAACTTGAAGTTGTAAGGATGTGTGTACACTATGAAGAAATGATCAACAATAACAGAGAAAACCAGCAATAATTAAGGCATTAATATTAAGATACATATTATACTTATATGAATACAGCATAAGTTAATGCTTATGTGGGTTCGAATTCCGATAGGGACTTTGGATTCTTTCATGCGGCGAAGCTATCAACGTCTTCGGATCTACAATGGTGCCCGTTCGAGCCTGAAATAACGGTCGGAAGAGCATCTGAGGTCGTCCTCTATCAGTAAAGCTGGAAAATCGCCATATGACCTTTGCTGTGTTAGAGCCCGTAAAAGTAAACCAATAATGATCATAATAATACTATTAAGAAGGAAATAGAAATGGATTAAACAGATGATTGAAAGTCAAAATAATATCAGAATACCAAAATGTTCTTAATATATGAAGTTAACTTAGCTTCACAATAATAAAAAAATCATGATTTTATTTTTACATGTACATAAAAAGCTTGGGAAACGGACAAAAGCCCTCCCGTCAAAAAATGACAAGGCGGACAAAAGCCCTCCCGTGAAAATATCAGGGCGGACAAAAGCCCTCCCGTCAAAATGACTGGGCGGACAAAAGCCCTCCCGTGAAATTAACAAGGCGGACAAAAGCCCTCCCGTAACAAAAACAAATATGTATGTTGAATACCTGTGTTTTTTTCATTGCACTCAACATATTATAATTGTTACATATATTTCTTGTTGTTTTCAATTGGCATAAGAACCAGTATGTGTATGAGCTAGAACCACCTTTTATTCTGAATGTACCTTCCTGAAATGTTTAACGACGTTACTTTTTACACAAATGTCGTTAAAAACAAAGTCACTTTTAAAAGTAATTGACTCATTACAAGGCACATTATAAATGTCTATAACTTTTGTTTTAGATAATTTTAACTTCTTTTCATCATTTATTACTCAATTAATATTAACATCACATAGGAGTAATCCTTCATATCTACGTGAATAAATATGCACTTACATATTTTAGCACTAATTATTCAAATGCAGTATTCACTAGCAAATTAAATGTGCTCAAGCTCATACAAACACGGTTATGCCAATGGAAAACAAAAAAATATTCATGATTATAATTTTAATATGTTCAGTGCAATATAAACTATTCAACGTACATATATGTATTTGCTGCGGAGAGGCTTTTGTCGGCCCTATCATTTTCACGGAGGGCTTTTGTCCGCCAAGTCATTTTCACGGGAGGCTTTTTGTCCGCCCTGATATTTTCACAGGAGGCTTTTTCCGCCTTGTCACTTTTTGACGGGAGGGCTTCTTGTCCGGGAGGGCTTTTGTCCTACACTCAAAAAGCTTGTATCACCCTGTGTGACATGGCTACATTATGACATAAACTGAGTTTAAATACTTTAACGAGTAAGAAGGCCTTTGATATGAAAAAAGACTACGTAGCCTCTGTTATGCCGACTGCCGTCTGCTTATGACATATGCCTGTCTGTTTAAGAAGTGGTAAACCAGAAATTATTGGATAGATCTACATGCACTTGATGAGCAGTCACTGTCAATGATGGTTTATATTTGACTTTATTACTATACTTGATTCCATCCAAGATTGAATACCGGTTAGGCCGGTGCTAGGGGGCATGCGAGAAGTTGCACTTCTACACTATCTGTCATGAACTGATAATAACTTTTTCAGCTTTTACGAGTATTTATATCAAATAATATACAGTATACCATACGAAATAGTTAATGTTTATTGTTTGTTATCTTTCACCAAAAGTAAAGATATTGCTTACATATCACTAATTTACAAGTTTTAAATATAGGGTATATTATAACCACAGAGAGTCATTGCTGATGGAATCTTTACTAATTCGTTTACTTTTATTTTGACAAAG
Source organism: Ruditapes philippinarum (assembly GCF_026571515.1). Taxonomy (NCBI): domain Eukaryota; kingdom Metazoa; phylum Mollusca; class Bivalvia; order Venerida; family Veneridae; genus Ruditapes; species Ruditapes philippinarum. The sequence continues at coordinate 6,104 of NW_026857586.1, read as the reverse complement.
TCTCTATTTAAAGATTTGATTTTAAAGCGCGCGTATATAAACGTTTATATTACGGTATAAATCTATCCTATATACATGTATTAGTATACCTATATACATGTACTGTCATCATCTATTTTTATCACCTTATCTTAAAGAAGAATCGTCATTTGATAAAAAGGTATACACAATTATAGCATATAAAGTTACGTAATTTAGAAGAAATTTAAATTGTTTTATTAATAGACATCGATAAGAATTTAATAACTCTGTGATATATATTACTTTTAATTCATTACTGATCGATACTTAAACGTTCATATAACACTTTAAGTCATATACATATTTGTTTAATTTTCATAAGCCTTCCACAAACTTTAAAGATTGTTGGAAACAAAACCATTCAATTGACTTAAACATCAATCATACATTGATAACTCTATGCAGTAAGAACTTTGAAATAACAATATATGCCTTAAAAATTCTTTGGTTGCTATGATATTATGATATTAAAATCATACTGTGAAAAAGTGAACAAAAATAATAATATTTTAAACCTCTTTACTGTAATATATATGAAAAAAGAATTGTTGAGATTTGTTTTTACTCCCGTGTGAACCAAATAGACACTAGTAAATTTATCTGAACGCATTTTCCGGACTAGGACTATATATGACATACAATATGTTACTGTAAATATTAACCATCGTACTTTGTAACCTTGTCCAAAAAGTACATATTACTTAAATATATCTTTAATATTACATTATAACAATTGGATGATGTTTACATTTATAGGTCTATGTCTTTCTTATACTTAAATAATGACCTTATTACACATGACAGCAACACTAAGTATGCAATACTAAGTCAGCAACACTATGAGATCTAAGGAAAGTAATTAGTTATCTACTCTTTATGTTTCTAATAGGTTTAAAAAGATCCGTTAAATTTATACAGTATTGTAATGCAGTATATATAAATTGACAGGCTAAGTTTCTATATTTCCCAGTAAAATAAGTAAACATCTTTTTCATCTGGATGACTCATTTTTAAAGTCTGAACGACAGATTTGGTTTGGGTAGGATTAAATCTTATACTATGAAAACCAAGACTTTGTATTTATTTTGTTAAGAATATCTCAACCTTAATATGTACTAACATGAAGATGTGGTTAACCATGAGCCTACACGTTGTAACGAAATTGTAATCCGCCTTAGATAACACCTGGTGCACCCATAAAATTGATTTCACATCTTTTCCTATACTTATTGCTATTGTTCACCAATACGCATTTAGAAATAAAATCGCAGCCTGGTCTCAATTTTCAAGTACGACAGTTGTCTGGAAACTTTTTTAAACAAGAGCACCGCTAGGCGGAGCATTATATGCCCGAAAGTGTTTTTTTTTTAGTAAGGATGAAGCATTTGTAAGACATGGAATTCGCTGTTCATCCTATAAAATTTTACAGCTGTAGGTTGAATAATACTTAAGTTATTAATAATGACCTTAACCTTTGACCTTGTGACCCCAAAATCAATAGGGTCTTCTACCTTATATGGACAATCATCCTAAGAAGTTTGAATATTGTGGGCCAATTGGAACTTTAATTATGCTCTAGAAAACTGTTTTCAGTATTAAGTAAAAGTGACTTTGACCTTGTGACCCCAAAAATCAATGGGGGTCTTCTACCCAACATGAATAATTATCCTATGAAGTTTGAATATTGTGGCCAAATGGAACTTACGTTATGCTCAGGAAACAGTTTTTGGGTTTTAAGGTAATTGTGACCTTGACCTTTGACCTAGTGACCCCAAAATCAATAGGGTCTTTTGCCCAATATGGACAATCATCCTATGAAGTTTGAATATTGTGGGCCAAATGCAACTTAAGTTATGCTCCAGAAACTGTTTTCAGTTTTAAGGATATAGTGACCTTGATCATTGACCTTTTGATCCCAAAATCAATAGGGGTTTCTACCCAATATGGGACAAATCATCCTATGAAGTTTGAACACTGTGGGCCAAATGGAACTTAAGTTATGCTCTGGAAACTGTTTCCAGTATCATTGTAATAGTGACCTTGACCTTTGACCTTGGTGACCCCAAAATCAATAGGGGTCTTCTATCCAATATGGACAATCATCCTATGAAGTTTGAACATTGTGGGTCAATTGGAACTTAAGTTATGCTCCGGAAACTGTTTTCAGTATCAAGGTAATAGTGACCTTGACCTTTGACCTTGTGACCCAAAAAAATCAATAGGGGTCTATTACTTAATATGGACAATCATCCTATGAAGTTTGAACATTGTGGGTCGAATGGAACTTAAGTTATGCTCCGGAAACTGTTTTCAGTTTTAAGGTCATAGTGACCTTGACCTTTCACCTTTTTGACCCCAAAATCAATAGTGGTCTTCTACCTAATATGGACAATCATCCTATGAAGTTTGAACATTGTTGGTCGAATGGAACTTAAGTTATGCTCCGGAAACTGTTTTCAGTTTTAAGGTCATAGTGACCTTGACCTTTGACCTTTTGACCCCAAAATCAATAGGGGTCTTCTACCCAATATGGGCAATCATCCTATGAAGTTTGAACATTATGGGCCAAATGGAACTTAAGTTATGCTCCGGAAACCAAATTGCTAACGGACGGACGTACGGACGGACTGACGGACGGACAGACAGACAGACGGACGCCAGGGGGTATAACATAATATGCCCGTTCGGGCATATAAAAAAGAATCATGTTGTATTAATACGGGATTGTACACCATGCAATGTTTGTATCACGCCACAGACAACAAAAGTCACATGCTCGTATATTCTTTTGAAAAATTTTGCGTATATTCCCCAGAATAGATAATAATTTGTATTCATGGTAACCGTGCTTTGTATAAAACGTAAAAATAATTATGAAGCAAATTTTCCTTTCAGATATACCCCGATATTCTAAAATGTTACATGAACTGCACACACTTCACATAAACACGTATAAGATTTTTTTATTGAGATAATCTGTAAAGATAAATCATATGCTATTACAATGGGATATCTCTATTTGTTAAATTAAACATCCTGATCAAGTTTTAAATGTTTAGTTCTAGAAAAGAAATGAAGAAGAAAAGTGAAGAAGAAGAAGAACAAAAAGAAGAAGAAGAAGAACAACAACAACAACAACAATAATAATAAAGTAAAGAAAAACCAAACAAAAACTGACTTTTTAATTTTTTTTTAAACAAATTAACAAAAAAAAAGCAATTGCATTTTGGTATACATAAGAACATTAATCATTCCAAAAGGAATGCAATAAAAAATACGAGGGTTAGTTATTAACCAATTTATTGTCTCCTCTAGTGCGGGGATGACAAAAATAATACATATATCACGTTCCCAGTAATTAAATGTTGTTGACAAGTATAAATCTTCATAAACAACCAGTCTTACGTGTCCGAAGTCAAGTCACGTGATCAAGGCAAGCAACAACACGGACATAAATGACAAAGTGTCACATTAGTCAATCCCATTTTAATGACTGGACTTGATAATGATGCGCAAATGACATACAGTACGCTCAGCGCGACTTTTTCAAAACCCGCGTGACCCCGCGGATGAGGTTTACCGCGGACGAAAATTTGCTCAGATATTGTCCGCGTGACCCCGCGGACAGAAAATTTTCACCACCGCGGACATAAATCGCGGCTGAAAACCGTTTCCCCCGCGGAACGCAGCGGTAAAATTGCGGAGGAACGCGGGCGGTCAAAACCCCCAGTCAACGCGGGTGGAAAAACCTTAAAAAATTTTTTAAATTAATTACTGTTTTAAACAATCAGTATACGTTACCGTACTGTAACATGTACTGTACATATTAACTATATGTAAAATTTGTTTGTTTGTTTTTCTTTTTGTTGTAATAAAAGTACATGTAAAATGCAGTTATTTCTTGTTCTTCTTCTTGTTATTGGTGTTTGGTAACTGTATAATATGTATTCGACATCAAGATAAAATCATTTTTCGTTCGGCAACTTCATGGTGAAGAAACTTTGAAGTCAATAATGAAAAATTCGGCCCATAATTGAACATTTTATGAAAAAGAGGCATTACTACAAACAATTTATATGCAGCTTTGTTTCTTAAATTTAAAAACTTTGAAAAACGTAACCCTTCCTCAACAATCCTATTCAAGGCAAATATTAACACAGGACGTCTCTTTTCAATTTTGTCCGATGCGTTTTTAAACTGTTTCTGTTTATTTGCATGTTGATCATAAAAGTCTTATATTTTATTTGGGGAAAGCATTATTGAATATATATATCCAGTTTGCATTACAATACAAAAAACATGAGACAAAAGTACCATTATATAATAATAAATAATAATTAAAACAGTCACTGTGAAATTTGTGAGGGCAACCCTTTTAGAGGGGGGTCTTCGCTTATAGCGAATAACATTAATTTAAGGGAAGATTACTTCCAAGGTGTTGGTGTTGATCATGCCTAACTACCATCTATAAATGATTGTACATTATATTTCCGTTGCTATTAAATAAACCACGAGTCATAAAGAAATAACAAGAAAATATTTTAAATCTCTAGCGATGCTCAATCAAAGTTAAAAATGAAATTATGTATTTCGTCCGTTCATTCTTAAGTGATATACAATTCTTGGTAAAAAACCCAACATTTAAACCTTGAAAAAGGTTATAAGAATAATTTGTCATCATATATTAACTAAATTTTTAATCTTCACCTTTCTGCGCTTTAATTGCTTGGCACGCCCTTTGATGCTTTGCATCAAGCTTTTTCTTGTTTAAATGTCTTGTCTTGTTTTCACACTTTCATCGACCCTCTTACAGGACATGTTATGTAAGCGTTCAGTCATCATTGAGAAATCAGCACAAATGTCCCTTTTTGATACAAGTTATTCATAATTTATGGCTCCCATATAGTTTAACAGCAATTAATACTTTAGAACCACATAAGGAGAACTGAAAAAAGTAAAAGATGACAGTGATTAAAAGACGATTTCAGTTGTAAAAAATATTGGTATGTTGGAACGAATTGTTTTTGGGACGTTTATAACGAAAAATAATTAAAAAACAACAACTCAAAACAGGTTTACAAGCTGTAAATTATTTTTATTTCAAATTCCGTTCAAAAAATTTTTAAGCGTTTAATTTAACATTTAAGGAGACGAATTGTGGTCCAATTTTCAAAGTCATTGTGTAAAATGATGACGTTAAAAAAATAATAAAACATTATTTTTTTTTGGAGGAATTTAATGCCCAACTGCCCTTGGGCTTTTCCCCCGGGCGGGAAACGGGTGACTGTTTTTATCGACAATAAAAAACCGGTCGTCGGGAATTTTTGTCCGGGTGGAAAAAACTGAACCCCGGGGATCGGGGGGGAATTGGCTTTCTCGGGGACGAACCCCCGCGTTTGTCCGCAAAAAAAAATTGCCCGGGGTGGTTTTATCCGGAAAAAGAAAAACCCGCGGTGAAGGTACGTAAATTTTTTAAATTTATAAATTCTTAATGTCCCTTTTTTTTCCTTTTGCCCAAAATATATCCCCATTTTAAGAAGTTTTACGGGTTGGATGAGTATTTGTTTGGGGGGGGGGGGGAAACCTTTATTTTGGGAATTTCTGCTTCCTTTTTCCATTCCTAACGCAATTCCGAAAACAACATTTCGAATTTTCCCAAATTAAACGCTCCTAAGCTAAAAAAATCTGGTTGAGTTTAGTCTAAAAAACACTAAACAACTTAAAACTTTAAATACTAACAACACTTAAAAACCTTAATTTACTGGCATTAAGGGCCTTTGTTTTTAATTCAATATTGGAATACTGATCGCTTTACATAATTCTAAACTATCATAAAACATTAGCAAAAATTCTTCCGCTTCCGTTCAAATGTTTCGGAATTTGTCAAAGTAAAAGACATGTCGTTCTATTTCTTATCTATAATTTACTAACTTTCTCCCATATTACACCCGGATTCCATTCATAAACAAAAAGATTCAGGTTTGAATTTACCAAGTTCTTTGTTAAATTGTTCAAAAGTTTACTCAGTTGTCTAACCTGATGATGAAAGAAAGATAAAAATTTATCCTTTTATTAATTTCAGA
>NW_026857585.1:0-30794 GCF_026571515.1 Ruditapes philippinarum | reverse complement strand
AAAAGATGGTTCAGGTAATATTGGTCAATTGGTAATTTCATGTAAACTATAGAGGGACACCAACAATAAAAAGCTTTTAAAAATAAAAGCATTTCTTGTGCAAAATGGGCCTTTAAAGGGATTGATAAAAATGATTATCAGGAAGTGTGATAACACAATTTGAGCAGCGTCATGTCAAAACCAACATAGTACGTTTGCGACCAGCATGGATCCAGACCAGCCTGCGCATCCGCGCAGTCTGATCAGGATCAATGCTGTTGACTATCAGTTTCTCTACTTGCTATAGGGTTTGTAAGCGAACATCTTTGATCCTGATCAGACTGCGCGGATGCGCAGGCTGGTCTGGATCCATGCTAGTCGCAAACCCATTATGTTGGTTTTGTCATGTCGCGGCTCATTTATTCAGTGGTTTATTCAGTTGTTTTGTATTTCAGGGTAGAGAAGTACAGGCCAAATAATTTGGATGATCTTATCTCTCACCAGGACATCATTTCAACTAGTAGGTGACATTTAATTGAAATCATTAGCTGCTTTTACATTTTGTTTTAATGTCGAGGAAAAAATTATGTCTGTACACGCATTACTTTGGTTTAAAAATATTAAATGTTACAGTAGTCCTCAAACCAGTGGCTATTAGAATTTGAGTCGGGTCCATTTAATATGCCCAAAATATTTGGTCACTTTTGCTTATCCATATAGATATCTTGTCTGTTAATAACTTTATCTGTAAGTAAATAACTTAATTGTTGTTCTCCCCAGCCAATTTGAGGCCGTGCTAGCCTTGAGAAGTCAATGGTATAGAGTTTAGTTAGACTGCATGTTTTCATACCTCTTTTTTGTAACCACTAGCTGTTAAAATTGTTAAGTAAGGAAACTTGAAGCAGCAAAATGTTTTAGTTTGATTTCGTTTTCATTTCAGTAAACAAGTTTGTATCACAGTATTAGTTTAATTTTGATTTCATTTCAGTAAACAAGTTTGTATCACAGAATCGTCTTCCACATTTACTGTTCTATGGACCACCAGGTACTGGTAAGACCAGCACCATTCTGGCTGTAGCTAAACAGATGTATACCCCTTCAGAGTTTCATTCGATGGTCCTTGAGGTATGGTTTTGTTTTTTTGTGAACAAGTTAATTTGATGTAAGTGAAAAGCTCATAGATTATGAAAGGTTGACGGTTCTATTCATGTCTGAGCTCTAGCTACGTCCAAATTTAGGGAGAAGCCACTTCTCCGCAAAAAGTTTGAAAACTATAGAAAAAGTGGAGCTACCTGCAGAAGGTCACATGACTTAAGTTACATTTTAACAGAGTTATACCCGTTTTCTTCCTGTAAGGCACTTAGAATAGTCAAGCTTGCTGTCGTATAGACAGCTTTTGTTCTTTATTGAAATGTAGGTGGCATTTCGAATATTCAGTTATAATCAAAGCCCTAGATATTTCCGAATTCAAATTACAAATTAGAGAAAAGCGCATTGTTTTCATTTTATTTTTCAGTTAAATGCATCAGATGATAGAGGTATAGGTATTGTTCGAGGACAGATTCTGAGTTTTGCCAGCACAAGGACAATCTTTAAGTGAGTACATGTATATGTTATTGACAGTTAAGTTTCGTAGTTTGGTTTACTAATTTAAGATGTGTCATATATTAATTTGCTTTGTGGGTCACCTGTAAAAAAGGTTCATAGCATATGTTAATTCAGGAACCCAGAACGTGTTAGATGTTTTGCCTTCAAGTTTTGAATTACAGGATTTCCCCAAAAAACAGAAATATTTAATTGATACTTGGAGTAACTCTGAAGATGTCTAGAAATAGTTAAATATAAAGGTGTTAACAATTTTTATTAAGAGGGCACATCATTAATTAAAAAAAATAGATTTTATTGACCATGTTATTGAAACAGTTTATTAAAAAATTTTAGGGTAAGAAATTTCAATGTCAAAATGTCTTAATGATGAACATGGTTTTGAAATGTTAATCAAAAGCTTAAGTAGATATAAAAGGTTGTTATTGTAAGGCACAGGTAGAGGTTGTTATTTCAGAAAAAAGTTTAAACTTGTGATTGTTGTTTCAGGAAGGGGTTTAAACTTGTGTTGTTCTAATCCAGTTACCTCTCTGGCGTAGGTTTGATCCCCAGGAGATGCTTTGGTAGTTTAGCGCGGAGGAAGGTAGTCTAGTACTGGTTTAACTCTCCAGGAACGATGGTTAGGAAACTATCTGCCTATATGACTGAAATACTGTTGGAAAAAGGCGTAAAATGAAACAAACAAACAAACAAAAACTTGTGTTGTTGTTTCAGGAAGGGGTTTGAACTTGTGTTTGTTCTTTTAGGAAAGGGGTTTAAACTTGTGTTTGTTGTTTCAGGAAGGGTTTTAAACTTGTGTTTGTTTTTTCAGGAAAGGGTTTAAACTTGTGTTTGTTGTTTTAGGAAAGGGTTTAAACTTGTGTTTGTTTTTTCAGGAAGGGGTTTAAACTTGTGTTTGTTTCAGAAAAGGGTTTAAACCTATGTTTAAACTTGTGTTTGTTGTTTAAGGAAAGGGTTTAAACCTATGTTTAAACTTGTGTTGTTATTTCAGGAGGGATTCAAACATGTGTTTATTGTTTCAGGAAGGGGTTTAAACCTATGTTTGTTGTTTCAGGAAGGGGTTTAAACTTGTGATATTAGATGAGGCTGATGCAATGACCAGAGATGCCCAGAACTCCCTTAGGAGAGGTATACTAGATCAAATATTTGTGTTTCTTAGAAATAACCCAAGTTAATTTTGTTCAGAAAATGACTTACTTTTCTATTTACTTAAATTCCTTTATTTTTCTTGAAAAACTTGCAATGTTCAGTGAATTTCCACTTTGTTATGTACCTAAAGGTACAAGCACAGTGATGTTCTAACTGATATTTTCATGTTTCTACTTTGAATTAATTTTTAAAGGCACACTAAGCCTCATGGTTTTACTCTGACTAAGTATCTTGTTTCAACAACAGATTTAGAGTATGTTCGAGGCTCATCGCATAAAAGAAGAAGTGTTGAATATGAACTAATTTATCATAAATGTAGCAACTTGTATTTTCCAAACAAACAACTAAATCACTGTAACTTTAGTTATGACCAAAATAACAAACAACAAAAGATGATTCAGCTACTTGGCTAATAAGAACTGTTTCAGAAACTGTAATGGAACAACAAAGTTAAAAATAAAAAACGAATTTTCTGAAATACGAATGATACATTTTTGGGGGTTATATTGACCTGTTTATTAAAAATGATTGAACATTAAATTTCAGTGATAGAGAAGTTTACAGATAATGTCCGGTTTTGTATAATCTGTAACTACCTGTCAAAGATTATACCAGCGTTACAGTCTCGGTGTACGAGGTTCCGGTTTGCTCCTCTGTCTACAGAACAGATGGTACCGAGGCTCGAACATGTCATCAGAGCTGAAGGGTATGTTTTCATATTTTATATGTAATATGTATGTAAATTGTTATATTATGATTGTGTGAATGATTGATTCAACTATAAACTTTTGAGAAGGGCATCCATGGCAGAGTGGTTAAGGTCAGTGACTTCAAAGTTGAAAGTTCAAATCACTTCCCCCTCACTGCTGTGGGTTGGAATCCCGACAGGGTCTTCTGATTCTTTAATGTAGGGAAGCTATCCAGCTAGCTTATAGACCTTGTTGGTTCTACTTGGGTACCTGAAATTATGCACAGGGAGCACCTGAGATCTTCCTCCACCAGTAAAGCTGGAAAGTCACCTTATGACCTATACTATGCTGGTGCAAAGTTAAACCCAACAAAAACAAAATGAAATACAGGACTAAAGCTTGCTAAATGTAAATTTTAGAGTAAGACAATTTTTTCTGGATATGAAATATCCGTAACAGTCTAAAAATAGTTTATCTCAGTATTAGGAATTGAAACTATGAGGTCTCACAAGAAATGTAAAATCTTTACTAAATTGCTTTAAAAGCTAACCAAAACTGAACAGCCTACCACATTGCTTTAAAAGCAAGCTCTATAAAAAAGTAAATACAACCAAAAGTGGACAATTTGCCACAATGCATTTCATGACAGTAATATAACCAAAAGTGAACTGTTCACCTTTGAAATTGTTTACCATATGACTTTAGTATAAATAAAAGTGAAAAAGTACCACATTGCTTAAAAAGCTAGCTATATAATAAGGTAATGTAAACAAGGTAAATATTTCACAACATTTCTATAAAATTATTTGTAGCTCTGTGGAAAGGTAACATAATCCAGCTGTGAGCTGTTTACCATTTGGTTTTACACCTATCTCATAAACGAGATGATATAACTAGGGGTGTAACAATACAGCAAAAACCGTATTGCAATATATTGCCATTTTGCTGAAGCGTATTGCAATATATTGCAATACGTATTGTCGTGTATGTTTTGATGTAAAGATGGAGTAACATTTATATATTATTATTTATATGTAAATATTTTTAGTAGAAACTTAATAAAAATGTAAGGAATAAATAGAAAGTAGTGTCACACAATTTGATAAACAAAACTAGTCGCGTGTGAGCTTCACATCTGGGCCGCTTATGTAAAGTTTGCGGCCGCTTATTGACTTTTAAGTGTACTAATTGTCGGATACTTTTATCTTACGTTGGCGCCAACAAAATTTGCCAATTAAAGATTTTATGTGAAATTTGTACAAAATTTATGGTGGCATATTTTCTGCCACCAGATAACCTGATAACTTACTAGTTAATTAAGAGGTTAACTAGTTACGTAACTAGTTAACCTAATACCTAACTAGTTAATTAAGAGGTTAACTAGTTACGTAACTAGTTAACCTGATAATTTACTAGTTAATTTACTAGTTAATTAAGAGGTTAACTATAGTTACTTAACTAGTTAACCTGATAATTAACTTTTTAGTTATATGGTTATCTGGTGGCAAAAATATGCCACCATAAAAATTAGAAGGCAATTAATTGAAAATTATGATTTTTTATAAAATACCGGTTTTCCAAAAATCGTACCGCGGTTCGAAATTTATTTTTTCATATTGCAATATATCGGTATACCGGTAAACCGTTACACCCTTAGATATAACTGTACTCTTTTTCAGGCATTGAAAAATATTTTCAGAGTCACTCGTCCTGCGGGATGAGTACATTCTAAATCCAATGTGCAGGCAATATTTTTCAACTCGTCCAGCATCAAGTTCTCTTAAATTCTACTCGTAATTATGAGCGGACGGGTGGAATTTTTGATCAAGGTGACATAACTGTACTTATAATCTGTTTTTGTGTGTTTGTAGTGTAAATATATCACCAGATGGAATGCAAGCCGTGGTTACACTGGCCAACGGTGATATGAGGAAATCTCTAAATATATTACAGGTATTACAAATATATTACAGGTATTACATATATATAACAGGTATTACATGATAGTTCTTTACCCTCAAAGACTAATGTTACTTTATTTAAACTCATCCTTGTTGGCGGTAACATACATGTATATAAAGCTAGTTGGTCACCTGTCTTTGTATTTCTGAGATTTTTCATTTAACGCCAGGACTGCTTATTGCATAACAAAGGTCATCATTCACTAGTTAAGCAGGGAAACTTGTCAAATGTTTTTTACAGTGTTTTTAATAAAGTATTATTTTTACGAGAGATTTTATGCTATTTATCCTGTCAGGAACCTTTATTATAAATTTATTTAACAGCAAACACCATTCAATAAAGAAAGAAAAAAAGAAATTACTTTATAAATTAGCAGTGTTTATATAATTTAGATAATATAAAAATCATGATAATCCACTGAAAGGCAGGGCTGTATATGACCTAGTGGTTAAGGTTGTTGACTTCAAACCACTTGCCCCTAACCACTGTTGGTTCAAGTTCCAACAAGAACTTGGAATTCTTTCATGTGAGGAAGTCATACTGCTAGCTCACGAAAAGTTTGTGGTCCCATATGACCTATACTGTGTTTGGGTGACATAAAACCCGACAAAAAAAATCAATGAAAGCGATGTTACAAACATACTGTATTATAAATACAGTGAATCTTCATTTTAGAGCATCTATATTTCAGAGTTGTTTTATGGCATATGATGAGATCAGTGAAGATAGTGTTTATATGTGTGTTGGACATCCTCTACGGAAAGACATTGAAAATATAATGTACTGGATATTGAATGAAAACTTTACCACTGCTTATAACAGTATCCTTTTGTTATAATTGATAAAATTGAGGCTCCCTTTGTGCATATTATTGAGGCTCCCTTTGTTAAAAAAAAAATTGAGGCTCCCATTGTGAAAATAGAATTAGGCTCTCTTTGTTAAAAAAAAAATTGAGGCTCCCATTGTGAAAATAGAATTTAGGCTACTATTGTGAAAATAGAATTGAGGCTCCCTTTGTGAAAATAACATTGAGGCTGTCTTTGTGAAAATAACATTGAGGCTGTCCTTGTGAAAATAAGATGTTGAGGCTCCCTTTGTGAATTGACCAAAATAGCTTACTTTGTACTCCAGTCTTTTTATAAATCCCACTCCAAATTGTTAAGATTATTTCATATACTATCCTATTACGAAGTACAACAAATAAATTACAAGAAAACACTAATGAAATAGTGAGGTCTGAGAAATAAGTAATACTTAATCATGTACTTTTAGATACACACATGATTTTAGAAACATAAATGTACAACAGATAGACTGAAAATGAAGTCTTAGAAATTTATACTTTTTTAGCCATCATAAATATCATTTAAATAAAGTAAAGAAGTTGACACATTTCTTTAAAATTTACAATTTTTGTTTAATAATTTGCATAAAGCTTTCGCATATTTTTTTTCATATATTGACATAGCTTTCACATATTGACCTTAACATTTTATCAGATTTAATGAATTTAAAAACAGCAAAGGGATTGGCATTGCAAGATATTTTAACAGAAGTACATCAGTATGTTCATAAAGGTAAATGAATTTTGATTTCTTTTTTATACTCCAACATTGATAGATCAGTGGACATGCATGTATTCTTTTGCCCTGATCTGTTTGTCTGTGCATGAATGAGAATATGAGCCGCGTCATGACAAAACCAAGATAATGGGTTTGCGACCAGCATGGATCCAGACCAGCCTGCCGCCATCTGATCAGGATCCATGTTGTTTGCTTACAACTGAAAGCAAACAGCATGGATCCTGATCAGACTGCGCGGAATATAAATATAGGGGCATCTGTGGCCAAGTGGTTGAGGCTTTTGACTTCACACCACTTGCACCCTAGTCTGTGGGTTTGGATCCCACCAGGGACTTTGAATTCTATCATGTGAGGAAGCTATCCTGCTAGCTTACAGAAAGTTGGTGGTTCTACTCAGTTGCCTGTTATTGCTTGAAATAATGCATTATGCATGCAGGGGCATATGAGGTCTTCCCCCACCAGTAAAGCTGGAAAGTTGCGATGTGACCTTTATAGTGTTGGTGCCACATAAAACCCAACCATAAAATAAAAAAAAAAATAGGAACATATTACATAATCTGTGCATGAACAATTTTAACACATGTTAAAACATCTGTGTCTAGCAAGGTAGGACTGAAATATCAAATGTATTTTATCTTTTGCTCTTGATTTCATCAATTTATGTTCTAAAATCTTCAGTTACATAGAAAACAAGTTTTTATTGGCACAGAAATGATGATAGTTTTTCACGTTTGCCAGTCAAACCAATATACAGGAAATGCATGTCTATGTATATCAAGGTTTCAAACTAATAACCCGTAACTTGCTATATGTATGTAATAAACTATGACCAAAAACATGTATTAAAATTGGCATAAAAAAAACAGAAAAGCAACATATGTTCTGTTTCAAATTGCCTTTGTTGCTATTGTATGGGATTTCAATACCCAAATCCTTGAATTTAACAACCAGCAATATAGAGTCTTGTCAGCTTGGAAATTATAATTGTTTATAGCATGAAAAATGGTAAATGTGTTATTTCTTTGTTTTCTAGTGGATTTGCCAATGCATGTTCGACTTCACCTCCTTGAGAAAATGGCAGAAGTTGAGTAAGTTGACCACTTTACCTTTACTTTTGTCTTTCTTACCGAAGATAGAATAGATTTATAAATATAAAACAGCTTATGGAAAAGAAGTTGATTCATTTTAGAAGTAGTTATAACTGATTGCCTTTTTAGCTCACCTGTCACAAAGTGACAGGGTGAGCTTTTGTGATCGCTTTTCGTCCGGCGTCCGTCAGTAAACTTTTACTTTAAATGACATCTCCTCATAAACCACTAAGCTAATTTCATCCAAACTTCACAGGAATGTTCCTTTGGTGGTCACCTTTTAAAAATTGTTCAAAGAATTTAATTCCATACAGAACTCTGGTTGCCATGGCAACCGAAAGAAAAAACTTTAATTATCTTCTTTTAAAAAACCCAAAGAGCTAGACTTTAGATATTTAGCATGAAACATCTTCTAGTGAGTGTCTACCAAGTTTGTTCAAATAAAAGCCCTGGGGTCAAAATTGGCCCTGCCCCAGGGGGTCATTGATTTTCCCTATATGCATATAGCAAAAACTTAAAATATCTTCTTTTCAAGAACCAAAAGAACTAGAGCTCAGATATTTAGCATGAAACATCTTCTAATTCTACCAAGTTTGTTCAAATAAAAGCCCTGGGGTCAAATTTGGCCCCGCCCCAGGGGGTCATTGATTTTCCCTATATGTATATAGTAAAAACTTTAAAAAATCTTCTTTTAAAGAACTCAAAGAGCTAGAGCTAAGATATTTAGCATGAAACATGTTCTAATTAATGGGTGTCTACCAAGTTTGTTCAAATAAAAGCCCTGGGGTGAAAATTGGCCCTGCCCCGGGGGTCATTGATTTTCCTTATATATGTGTATAGCAAAAACTTAAAAAGTATTCTTTGAAAAAACCCAAATAGCTAGAGTTTAGATATTAAGCATGAAACATGTTCTAGTAAGTGTCTACAAAGTTTGTTCAAATAAAAACCCTGGGGTCAAAACTGGCCGCACCCAAGGGGTGTCATTGTTTTTA
This sequence comes from Ruditapes philippinarum, assembly GCF_026571515.1. NCBI lineage: Eukaryota > Metazoa > Mollusca > Bivalvia > Venerida > Veneridae > Ruditapes > Ruditapes philippinarum. The sequence continues at coordinate 21,747 of NW_026857585.1, read as the reverse complement.
ACCAGGTTTTCAACGAAAACCGGGTTATTGTTATGCCGAAGTCGGCGGGCGGGCAGGCGGGCGGGCGGGCGTCAACTTTTGGTTTCCGCTCAATAACTTTAGTTTGCTTTGGCCTATTGACACCAAACTTGGTGTATGGATAGCTTATATCAAGAGGCAGCTTGGGATTGCTACCTAGGTGTCTGTGATCAAGGTCAAGGTCACTGTTACTAAAAATAGAAATTCAGTTTCTGCTCAATAACTTGAGTTTGTTTTGACCTATTGACACCAAACTTGGTGTATGGATAGCTTATATCAAGAGGCAGCTTGGGATTGCTACCCAGGTGTCTGTGATCAAGGTCAAGGTCACTGTTACTAAAAATAGAAATTCAGTTTCCGCTCAATAACTTGAGTTTGCTTTGGCCTATTGACACCAAACTTGGTGTATGGATAGCTTATATCAAGAGGCAGCTTGGGATTGCTACCCAGGTGTCTGTGATCAAGGTCAAGGTCACTGTTACTAAAAATAGAAATTCAGTTTCTGCTCAATAACTGGAGTTTGCTTTGGCCTATTGACACCAAACTTGGTGTATGGATAACTTATATCAAGAGTAAGCATGGGATTGCTACCCAGGTGTCTGTGATCAAGGTCAAGGTCACTGTTACTAAAAATAGAAATTCAGTTTCCGCTCAATAACTTGAGTTTGCTTTGGCCTATTGACACCAAACGTGGTGTATGGATAGCTTATATCAAGAGGCAGCTTGGGATTGCTATCCAGGTGTCTGTGATCAAGGTCAAGGTCACTGTTACTAAAAATAGAAATTCAGTTTCCGCTCTATAACTTGAGTTTGCTTTAGCCTATTGATACCTAACTTGGTGTATGGATAGCTTATATCAAGAGGCAGCTTGGGATTGCTACCCAGGTGTCTGTGATCAAGGTCAAGGTCACTGTTACTAAAAATAGAAATTCAGTTTCCGCTCTATAACTTGAGTTTGCTTTGGCGTACTGACACCTAACTTGGTGTATGGATAGCTTATATCAAGAGGCAGCTTGGGATTGCTACCCAGGTGTCTGTGATCAAGGTCAAGGTCACTGTTACTAAAAATAGAAATTCAGTTTCTGCTCAATAACTTGAGTTTGCTTTGGCGTACTGACACCAAACTTGGTGTATGGATAGCTTATATCAAGAGGCAGCTTGGGATTCTATCCAGGTGTCTGTGATTAACGTCAAGGTCACTGTTATTAAAAATAGAAATTCAGTTTCCACTAAATAACTTTAGTTTGCTTTGGCCTTTTGACACCAAACTTGATGAATGGGTAGCTTATATCAAGAGGCAGCTTGGGATTGCTACCCAGGTGTCTGTGATCAAGGTTAATGTATTTAGTTTTCATGTTATAACTTGAGTTTGCTTTGACCTTTTGACAATAAACTTGCTGAGTGGCAGCTTTGGATTGCTACTTAGAAATCTGGGAGCAAGTTCAAGGTCATTTGCTTACAATAGAATTTTCAGCTTCTACTCAATAACTTCAGTGTACTTTGACCTATTGATCGCTGTCACATCAAAATTTGGTCGTTGAAAACCTGGTTTTCGTCGCATTGCGGCGCTTCTTGTTAACTATATGTGTATAGTAAAAACTTAAAAAATCTTCTTTTAAAAAACCCAATGAGCTAGAGCTTAGATGTTTAGCATGAAACATCTTCTTATGGGTGTCTACCAAGTTTGTTCAAATAAAAGCCCTTGGATAAAATTGGCCCTGCCGGGGGTGGGGGAGGGCAGATCATTGTTTTTCATTATAAGTGTGTACATCATGAAACATCTTATGGGTGTCTTCCAAGTTTGTTATCCCCCGCCGATGGAATCGGGAGGGGGATATAGTTTTGGCGTTGTCCGTCCTTCCGTACGTCCGTCCATCCGTCCGTCCGAATTTCGTTTCCGGAGTAGTTCTCTGCAACTACTGGCTGGAATTCAACAAAACTTAATGGGAATCATCAATATCAAGAGGAGATGCGCATATCGTCGGCTTGTTCCGGTCCGGCCCTTTAACTCAGAGTTATGGCCCTTGATTAGTTGTGTAGTATGCATATAGAGTAAAAATCGTTTCCAGAGTAGTTCTCTGCAACTACTGGCTGGAATTCAACGAAACTTTATGGGAATCATCAATATCAAGAGGAGATGCGCATATCGTCGGCTTGTTCCGGTCAGACACTTTAACTCAGAGTTATGGCCCTTGATTAGTTATGCAGTATGCATATGGAGTAAAAATTGTTTCCCCGCTACTTCTCTGCAACTACTGGCTGGAATTCAACGAAACTTTATGGGAACCTTCAATACCAAGAGGAGATGCGCATATCGTCGGCTTGTTCGGGTCAGACACTTTAACTCAGAGTTATGGCCCTTGATTAGTTATGCAAGATGCATATGGAGTAAAAATCGTTTCCGGAGTAGTTCTCTGCAACTACTGGCTGGAATTCAACGAAACTTTATGGGAATCATCAATATCAAGAGGAGATGCGCATATCGTCGGCTTGTTCCGGTCAGACCCTTTAGCTCAGAGTTATGGCCCTTGATAAGTTATTTTGTATGCATATAGAGTAAAAATCGTTTCCGCACTACTTCTCTGCAACTACTGGCTGGAATTCAACGAAACTTTATGGGAACCTTCAATACCAAGAGGAGATGCGCATATCATCGGCTTGTTCCGGTCAGACAATTTAACTCAGAGTTATGGCCCTTGATTAGTTATGCAGTATCCATATAGAAAAATAATTGTTTCCTCGCTACTTCTCTGCTACTACTGGCTGGAATTCAATGAAACTTTATGGGATACTAAAAGGAGATGTGCATATAGTCGCCTTGTTCCAGTCAGATACTTATAACTCAGATTTATGGCCCTTGATTAGTTATGTAGTATGCATACATCTCATTGGCATTTCCAGATTTTACTATTTAACACAAAGTTATGGCTCTGTTATTGCCCTGAATATTTATCAAGTTCAAAGAATATTACTGTTTATGCCATGATTAATATATAAATAAAGCCTCATGTCTTCAGTTGTTGTGTTAATAATAACCAGTACTCGGCGGGGGATATAAATTCAACGAATTTGCTTGTTCAAATAAAAGTCCTGGGGTTTAAACTGGCCCCGCTGCGGGGGCCTACATACAGGTGAACGACCTCGGGGCCATCATGGCCCTCTTGTTCATGTAAATATTTATGATAACCTTGTGAATACATGTATTCTGATATTGTGCAAAAACAATATTTCTAAATGCAATTTATGGTTCATGAAACATGTTCAGGCTTGTTTCAAAACATTAGCACAGTGAATGAATTCTTTCATAGAAAACCTTTATTAAGGCACTGTCTTGAATGGACCTTTTAGTTTTTCCTGTGCCTTTAAAATATACATAAGTGACTGGATTCTTATTGTTGTCGAGGGGTTAGAGTTGATGACTTCTAATCCGGTTACCTCTCTGGCCTGGGTTCGATCCCCAGGAGATGCTTTGGTAGTTAAGCACGGAGGAAGGTAGTCTAGTACTGGTGTAACTCTCCAGGAACAATGGTAAGGAAACTGCCCGCCCATATGACTGAAATACTGTTGGGAAAAGGCGTAAAATGAAACAAACAAACAAATTCATATGTGAAAGCAATCCATCCTAACTAATTTGTTCAATACCTAAATTATAGCAAAGGGATATAAAGTTTTCCTCGGACCAGTATAGCTGGAAATATGCAATGTGACTAAAGTGTTGGTTTGACATAAAATTTGAACAAATAGTGGTGAGCACAATACAGTTTATAAGAATTCATTATTTTCAGATACAGGCTGTCATCGGGAACAAATGAGAAGATACAATTAAGTTCACTGATAGCAGCATTTCAAGTAACTCGAGATATGATCGTGGAGGAAGCCAAATGATACATGAACAATGTTTGATAATTTTAAATGCCAGAGAAGATTTAGAATTTGTGACTTGCCTGTACCATCAGGATACTGTAGGGTCATGCTCTATATGCATAAAGTGTGACCAGACTCTACACTGTAATCAGATTAATTATAACTTTTTGAATGATACTAAAATTACATAAAGGGTAGTATATATAGGTACTGCAGTACTTAATAAATATTTTCATAAATTAGTTATAATGAAAAGTACATAATTTCACTGACTTGTATATTATTGCTGGTATTTATTGTTTGCATTGACATTCGTTAAAGTATAGGTTTTGATAGAAGAAAAAAAAACATGCATGTTAATCAGTGGCGCTACTTAGGCATATATGAATATACATATTTGGATAACTTTGTTGTCTGTGGCCGTGGTTCCAGCCGGTATTACTATGTTCCAAATTTATGATGGGGAAAGTTATTCAATTGAGTGTTATTTATTTATCAATATTAAAAACCTTACTCATTACCACATTTAAATGAAAATATTTTCTCTCTTTCAAAAATTATGATATAAATTTACTGTGAAATTCCTTTAACTAAAAATATACAGTTTCAACTTTACACAGACAAATGCAATACACATTGTTTGTGGAATAAGATGCAGAAACTTGCAAAAAAACTGAAATACATTCATTTACTAGATATGATTAATGAAATATGGAAATATTATATCAAAAATTATATATATACTGTCACAGTTATGTTTTTATGCCCATCCACCTCGAAGGGCGGCATACTAAAATCACAACCTCCGTCTGTGCGTCCCCAACTTACACAACATTGGTGTTCAGACTGTAACTGTCATGCATTGAAGGATTTTAAAATAACTTGTATGTTAAATTAATTTCATGGGCGAAAATAAAATATAACAAAAATTGTTTTTACGAGTTTTTATTTCTATCTAAATACAATATATCGTGTATATATATTTGTAATACAGATATGAGCCGTGTCACGACAAAACCAACATAATGGGTTTGCGACCAGCATGGATCCAGATCAGCCTGCGCATCCGCGCAGTCTGATCAGGATCCATGCTGTTCGCTTACAGACCCTATAACAAATAAAGAAACTTATAGCGAACAGCATGGATCCTGATCAGACTGCGCGGATGCGAAGGCTGGTCTGGATCCATGCTGGTCGCAAACCCATTTCGTTGGTTTTGTCGTGACACGGCTCATATGTTTGTCGACAACATGTATTTACAACATTATACACATGTACAAATGTATATATATATTTGACAATATCATAACAAGTAAAATATGCTATAAAGTGTGTCAATATGATAACAAATTGTGCTATATAGTTTACAATAAGTAATTTACTGTATAACTTTTGGCAGCAATCAGTTTGTGTAATACTAAATTATTAAATATTGTAAAAAAAAAACTGGTGAAATATAAATATACAGCCATTTTGAAAACAAAGTATTTTTGACTATATTCACAAAAACTTATTAACAATGGAACTAGCAGAAATAAGTAAGCTAGAATTTGTTATAGAAACCTACCTGGAAAATGTTAAATTTGTATAGTTCACACAAAATACAACTAATGTTTTATTCAAACCAGGATGATTGCAATGGAACTTTAAAAAAATCAAATTTTTCATTTGAATAAGATATTTCTATACCCAATTAGTTGGTTACAGTTGTTTTCAGAAAATGTAACTGACATAAAGTTTGGTTAGCTATTTAACAATGTTTTGCGCAAAACATTTATTTTGGCTTGTACAGTTTTAAGACCAATATTGGACTCCCCCTAGCAGTTTGTCCAATATAGTTTCTCAAGCTTTTGACAGTCCAATATATTCTGTATTGTACAAATTAATATTAAAACGTATAAATATACCCAATGCGATAATAACTAACCACTATTTGTAATAATAAAAAAAAACTGGAACATTAAGAAAAATGAGGTATAAGGTACAGAGTTTGAAAACAATTTTATCTCGTCTTCTAAAATATTACCCTGGAAATCAATTTACCCAATAATTTATTGTACTTTACCCTAGCTCAGTGATGAATATGTATCGTACGTCGATAAACAATGGACAACTTCTCATCAACAAATGACAACCTTTCATAAGCAATTGACCACTTTTTGGTCAGAGTAAAATGAAATTTTATTTATACTCATTCCAGGGGCAACGTAAATTTTATTAACAATTTTAATCATGTAACGACTCTGGTCTAATAGAAGAAAAAAATATTTCAAATTTTCAGCTTCATTTTGTTCATAATTCAGAAGTTTTTTGAATCTCTAACACCTTGCACATTCTCTAACACATTATGACTTTTAAGACTGGTCTATAACAGTACATATTGACCACATTGAAAGTCTATAAATTATATTAATGCATCACTGTTCAAGCTTTACAAAACCTAAATACAAATGAGTAGAAAAAACAACACATTTTAATATGTAGTAAGTAAATAATGGACACCTCAGATATAGGTATATATATGTACATAACTTTAAAAATAGTAACAATAACAACTTGTATAAGAATGGTATACACCCATAGACAACAATATACATGTACTATAATATATATACATGAAGAACTTTTTCATTTTGCTAGAAGTGTATTCTTATAAAGTCTGGATTCATGATACTTTTAATAACCGGTTTATTCTTGGAGGTTTAATTAAGGAGTTAACCATATTTTTGTACACTTAACACACCAATTGAAACTATAATAACGCTTCTTAAGTATACATCAAAGCCTAAAATTTGAAGTGGTAAGAATATAACATCTTCATCACATCTTTTATGTACTTTAAAGGAAACTAGTATCCATTTTATCTCGTCCAGATTGTGTTTTGCCTTTTAGTTCTTTTGTGTAATTTCAAATGTGATTTTTATCAAATTTTAATATCTAATAGAACTAACTCAATTTGTAACCAAAGTAGTAGTATTGTCCAATTACAGTTGATGTTAAAGTAGACGTAATGGACGTAACTGTGACGTGTTACGTTCGTGACGTCACATCAGTACTAATAACTATACATGTATATAACACAGGTAAGTTACTTGTAATATTTGATTACCAAATTGTTTTAAGTGACTGAATGTTATAGTTTTATACTATAGGACTTTTCTACATGCAAATTACAATGTAATTCTTTTAAAATTACATTCTTGACCACTTTTTAAAGATTAATAAACGATACGTTTTGTAAATATGTTGAATTTAGAGCATTTTTTCATAAAGAAAAATATGTGAATTGTTCATGTAAGGCACACATGTTTGATAATAAGATTATGTTTATTAAAATAATATTTGTACTTATATTTGTACTTTAAACCAAACTAGAAAAAAATGACATATTATTTATAGGTACAGATATTTGGTTTTTTTTTCTAGAATTGACTTGAAATTAGTCCAATTTTGGTAGAGATTGTAAAAAAAAGCGACTTTGTCACGATTTGTGCATAGGGCTAAATTCCTATAAACTTAACAATATTACAACATAACATATGGTATAGTTATATACGTTAAATATATATTATAATGTAACAAAAAATGTATGTACAGCACATCTGGCGGGTAGCACTCTCATCACGTGACAGTACTCTAAGCACGTGACAGTACTCTAATCACGTGAATAAAATGGCTACGACAATACTCGTTACTAATAAATGTTTGTGAATATCCTAGTTGGTCTATGTTGACTTAAAATGTTGCTTTAAATCACTATTGAACTAATATTAAACGTTTTAGCAAGTCTACCAACTCCAAACAGTTGAATTAGGTTAACGTGTCATGGAATAAGGGTAAAAGATACCAACAAGTTAATGTCAAATTAATATAAATCGGTGTTCCTTAGTTTCTTTTTGACGGATAGATCGTTTCCATTGGTCAGATATTAATCATTTTGATTAAGTTGCTGCAAAATCTATGGCCAAATTCGTAAGAAAAAACGTATTTCAAAATATCTTCAATTTTTGACAAGATTCCTTACTGATACACAACAGTTTCCCCTGTAATTGGCAGCACTTGGGGAAAATCGAATATTTGAATATTACAAGCCGAATAATCGAAATTTGATAAGCACAAGTTTCCACCTCTAATTTATGATGAACCTGTAATTTCTTTTTACTTTTATACATTTCAGATGATTTGATCATATGCATGTTTTATGTTTTAAATATCAGTAGATTCTAGTTTTAAGACAAGATCCCATTATGTAGATCATATAATCTGCTAGATAATGTAATCTTTGAAAAAATACAACACAATTACAAAGTATATAAACACTTCAACAATATCAATTTTAATTATTGCACTTATGAATCATTGTGTATTTGAGTCAAATTTCTCAAATAAACAACAACTGTTTCCATCTTTGCACAATCTTGTAACATTGTCTACATCAATTTGTTTATATTGTTCACACACTTCAGTATCTGTGAAAACTTTCCGTACTTTTTGGCATGCTTTTCATATTTTGGCATGCTGCGTTTAAATGCTTGCGGACTTCCGATTGGCTGTTGTAGCTACACGTGAACGCCTACTACGCCGCCATTGACTCTGACGTCATTATAAGCCGCGCCTTCGCAGTTTGCGACGCTGTCCAAATATGGAGTCAACAGGTAGTGGAAACGCTGCGGAAAATCAAAATAAATGTTTAACGTTTCCTTTTGAATATATAAAGTTTTAGTCTTTTATCCGCTAAAAGAATGATACCGTGTTGTCCTGAGAACAACCATGGACTTTAGTAAAAACATTCAGTGGAACAACGATTTGTAGTTGTGAAAAGACAAGTATCTGGTCATGAGCAGCTTTATTACCATCTACAGGGAGCTGATATTTGGCACTTCAGTTGATAATACAACTGTATTTTCTTTTGTTTAAATTTTATGATATGTGGAATGCATTTTCTTGTGTTGTAGATATACTTATGTACAATAAATTCTGATCATACATTCCCAAAACTATTTGCATGGCATGATAAATAGAACAGTTTCTCATGCAAACTGTTGCTGATTGGACCCTATGTTGAGGACTTACTTCGATGTAAAGATTTATACAATGTTTCAGTTTATTTTAATGATAATTTCAAATAAGCTCACCTCAGAAATGGAGCCTTTTGTTCGTAAGAACTGGTAGATTGCAAATCCTGGTATACATAGTATACTAGATAAGGCAATACACCAACCGATGAAGTTCGCCTGCCAGGGGTACGCATAGTCGTCATACTCTAGTGGAACGTAGTTTACCAAACCAAATATCATGATAAACTGAAATACAATATAGAATTCATTGTGATGATTTATGAAATGTAAAGTAAAATGATATCGTTGACCCAGTTGTGCTTGTTTCAAGCCGAACAAACACTGATTTATTGACGTAACTATTAATCTTCTATTGGTAGGTGAAGAAGGTAGCTCATCCTAAAGTTATTTCTGCAACGATCGGCCATCGTGGCAGTGTCATTGACTATGTAAAAGCTAGACGAAACGAACTCGGGTGTGGGCTTGAATATAACAGTCCTAGCAAGTTAATGAACTTATGAATTCTTGAACTATTTTCGCCGACGTGTTAATGAGCTTCATACACTGTGCTAAATTGACGTCATAATAGCGTGCAAAAACATTCTCATAAACTAACTTTATAGAAGATTAACCCGCAGTTAAGTTTCTTTCATGTTTAACCCGGAAACACTTAACCAGGTTCATTATGTTGACCAGTAAAGCGGTAGTTATCACGAAAATTATTCTTGTATAGCAAATACTAAATCAGTTTTATTTTAGTTTATCATGGTATATACGTTGTTCAACTAAAACTGTTATCAAAGACCCGTTTATTTAAACATAATATGAGCCGTGTCACGACAAAACTAACAAAGTGCGTTTGCGACCAGCATGGATCCAGACCAGCCTGCGCATCCGCGCAGTCTGATCAGGATCCATGCTGTTCGCTTACAAACCCTATAACAAGTAGAGAATCTGATAGCGAACAGCATGGATCCTGATCAGACTGCGCGGATACGCAGGCTGGTCTGGATCCATGCTGGTCGCAAAGCCATTATGTTGGTTTTGTCGTGACGCGGCTCATAAACTTCCTTAATAGAATCAATTAGTGACCACTTATCTGAACAAGCTTGAAGGCTTCATAAAAATAAAGCCAGTATAATAAGTTGGTTCACTTTACAAGAGGTTAATTGCAATTTCATTGTTAATTATTTCTTTGCATTGCCGTACACATTAAAATGGCGATTATCTTGCCAGGACGCGAATAGAAAGCTTGCTATCGACGAAATAACGGCAAGTAATTAATCTTTAGTTTGTTAAGGGAAAATCTGTAATCTTTGAAGCTTTAAAGGAAATTTGAGCAGTAATAAAACATTTGCAGGTCATGACTGTATTGAATCAAATAACAGAATTGAAACCAATACAGGCAGTTTATGAAATTGTCAAAGGCAGACTTTAAGAATAGGGAAAATGCTTGACAAAGTCTGTAGTAAAAATGCCCGAAATACAATCTCTAACATAAACACCAACGGAAATGTTGAAGAACGCTTGTGAAATGATTTGAGAAGAGTTTTTATAATAAGTTACTTCATCAATGACCACAAAAAGGCTATGAGTGGACGACACTATTGCGATACGACCATGTTCATTTTCACCAATTAAAACAAACAAACAAAATAACAATCACAGTACAAGACCTTACATGATCTCAAACATTGGACTATGATAAAGATAAAAAAATGGTGTTAAAATGTACAATGGACTTTGAATACACTTGGGGCTTTCAATGAAACGCAGCCCAGCAGAATTACTTTAAGAGAAAAATCCACAATCACATCATATAGGTTTTTAACAAAGTCACAATTATCCAATACAAACGTGCAGTATCATAAAATGCATATATACATGTATGAAAAAGAAGCTCATTGGCATACAGAAATTGCTTACCAATAAAAAGATGGGTGCGAGGTATTTCCAGGTGACTCTCCAGTAAATGCCGGGTCGAAATCCCACCATAGATTCAATATCATCAGAGAATCTCTCAACACCTGTTAATTACAATTATATGTGCTTGAATAACGCATTTTGATTCTATTGTGCATGTATCTGCCTTGACAATGAAGATTTTTTTTAACAATTTGGCTGTATGTGTTTAACAACTTTGTCGAGATGGTCTTTAAATATACTCATGTAAATGGTTCTGCTTGCATATGAACTTAATAAATTTTTCCATTGCAGGTATTCATTGTTTGGTCAAAATTTTGAAACGTATTATTTCACTATTTATTACAACCATTGTGACTGTGCAAATTTGGTACATTAGAAAGAAGTATTTTGTTTTGTTCATTTATAATGTAGAATCACAATTTTATATAAACATAAAGACATGTTACCATACGCCCAAGAAACTGCTAATGTTTCAAAGAAAACTGCAAACAAAATGGAATATCCGGCTGCGTACTTGTCCATTAACGTCACAACATAGGCTCCGCCCTAAAATATGAATTTACATATCTAATTAAATCTTTTAAAAATATTTTAGACACCAAAACATATTTTAATATTTTGCAATGTCTTATTCTTTCATACATAAACCCATTACATTTTACAGTTGACCTGTCTATTTCGAACTCGTTCGGACCAGAAGAAAAGTTCGAATTTAACATACTATAGGTTATTTTATGTTGTAAACAATGTTTTATGTAAATGTATTACTATGATATTTCTTTGTGTGATAGAACAAAATGGTCGTTTACGTTTGAAATTGTTCAATAGAATACTGGAATGCATGTTTTATATGATAGAAATAGATAAAGTTTGGATAAACATGTATATGCGTAAACTTGTAAATTATATTATTGAAATTACTGATTAATAACTAAGTCCTTGCTTATGACTTGATAGACCGTATGATTAAACCTTCGCCTGCTGGAAACACGTTATACCTCTGTGACCAGTGCAGACCAAGATCAACCGGTATCCGTACCGTCAACTTATGGTCTGCACTGGTACATATTTTCATTTTTTTCCTTAAATGATGAATGGTTTCGTCCAGTTTGAAAGATGGACAAGTTCTTTTAATATATTTAGCATGGTAAGGGGTAAGTTCATACTATATACCAGAAAGGATCGGTTAACAAACACAGATCTATGCATTTTATATTAAAGGTAAATCAAGATCAGAAAATGTAATGCTCTATTTAATCACTTCAGCTTTGCCTTAATGACATCTAAATTTCCTATCAATGACGAATATTGAAGGTACAACATTGTATATATACCAGAAATGATCAGTTTATATACACTGGTGCATTTTTATTTCAAAGGTAAAACAAGATAAGAAAATGTAATGCTCTATAAAATAATTTGATCTTTGCCTTAATAACATTGCATATTTCCATTCATTGGTGAATGTTGAAATATATACAAGCTATACCTGTGAAACAAAAGAAAGTCCGATGATGAAGTAAACCGCGAACAAAATTGCTACAAATATTTCTCTGTGCTTGCGAAGTATGGGGAACTCATCTGATAACGCAGTGATAATCGCTTCTGAACCTCCAAACTACAATGGTAAAATATTTAGATTTAAAAATGCATTGAATGCATTGAATTTATGTAAAATGATATTCTTCATCGACTTTTCAATTAATAATAGTCTGAACAAATTATGCTATAATTTATAGTGTATTAAACTATATATCTGCTTCCTGTAAATTACAGTTATTGTTTGAATTTTGAAAAGTGAACTTTCCAAATACTATGTTGGTATATTTTTTTAAGAGCGAATACCGCATGCACAACGCCATTGTAAATGGTTAAAACCCTCCTTAAAATAGCAGCATGATATTATGTTCCGGAACATTTTATTCCGTTTAAATAAATATTTATGGAAACAACACAATTTTATCGTTTATGAATTTTTTAAAAAATATATTTTATTGGATATAGCTATGTTTTATTTAAAGTATTTACATTACATTTTGACTGATTAAATGTCACTTAGCCAACAATTAATTATCAAAACAGCGGAAAATAAAGAATAAAGTAGGAGGGTTGTTCAAAAATAAATAAAACTGCAGCGATTGCAGCGATATGTTTTAATCAATTTCTATGATTTTACAAGTTGAATTTCTATGGACACGTGTTCTTCACTAGTGAAAAAAGCAACTAGTGAAAAAAACTGTAATATATCAGAGACTATATATATATATATTTATTTATTTTACAAAAACATACCGAACTGTCAAGTCCAAGTGTGAGTAACATCAAAAAGAAAATGATAGCCCAAAAAGTTGATCCGGGAAGTGTTGCTATAGCCATGGGGTACGCCTCAAACACCAGTCCTGGACCTGGGAAAACATTTAATCATATGTACAACTGTATTATTGAGATGTAATTATGAAACGGATGCAAAACGCACCGCTGAAGTAGAATTAGTAATCTATAAAATTGTATGGGTTTTTTTTTGTACTACACAAACCATTTGAAGACCCTTGACATAAAGATTTAATTTGAGGTCTGGATAAAAAATACCATGGCTGATGCATGCAAGAAGATTTCAACAAAAATGTCACATTAAAACAAAATGATGTTACATTGCCGATGACTTTTTTCGGCATTTTTGTGTCTTTGTTTGGTAGCATATTTTAGGTCTTTTACATTTAATCATTCACAGTTATAACAACCTGTCTTATCAGCCAGTATAATACCAGCAGCCGGACTGTCAATTTTGAATATATCATTTGAAATGTCATTATGAATCTAAATTTCTTCAACATTTTCCAATTCAAAGCAGGACAATTCCATTAGAAAAATATAGACGAATAAAGAATATACTAAGTATACGATACCTTCTGTGGCTACAGTTTCAATGCTGACCTTGGCCCTATCTGCCATGTAACCCAGGATCATAAAAATCACAAACCCGGAGAAGAAACTGGTGCAACAATTCACCATACTGGTAATCAAAGCATCTCTGTAAATATAAACAACACAAATGTTGTAACTGTAATATTTCGTTTCTTGTTAAAGAAGTGGTGTTATATTTCGTAGTTCGTAAAGAAAAGATGTAATATTTCGTATTTTGTAAAATAATTGTGTTTTATATTTTGGATTTCGTCAAGAAATGGTATTGTATTTTGTTAAGAAATAATTGTGTTATATTTTGTATTTTGTAAAGAAATGGTGTAATATTTCGTGTTTATATAGAAATGGTGTTATATTTCGGATATCGTAAAGAAATTGTGTGTGTTATGTTTCGTATTTTGTGAAGAAATGATGTAATATGTCGTATTTTGTAAAGATATGTTGTACATGTTTTTTGTAAATAAATGGCGTAATATTTCAGATTTCGAAAAGAAATGATGTTAGGCCTATATTTCGTATTTTGTAAAGATATGCTTTTATATTTCGTATCTCAAAAAGAAATTTTGTAATATTTCATATTTTATGAAGAAATGATGTTATATTTTGAACAGAATTTGAACTATTAGGTAACATTTCATGCTGTCTTGATATAAAAAGTTTTATATACTTGAAGGAGTCATGAAAATTATCCATATGACATGTTGCAATTTAACTTTTCAATATCTTTTTACAGCTCAAAGGTTGTACCAATATTTTTATTACAAATCCGAGAACTATCATAATTTATCATTTTTTCTTGCAATAAATTGTTGATTAATTTTTGCCCATCAAAATGATTAAAGAAAGTTTTGAGAAATAAAATGTTTGAAATAATAATAATTTCGATAAAAACTTCTTAATTTTTCAAAACATTCTCAAAAATATTATAATAAAACAATGACGATATTTGAACTTAGTATAACAAATGACATTTAGCATAACTGTGCTGTTACCTTACCTGTAAACGTTATTGTCTCTTTTGTTGTAACTAGCAAATGCGAGCAATACTCCAAAACCTGGCCCCAGGGAGAAGAAAACCTGTGTGCCTGCATCAATCCATACCTAAATATAAAGCCATAATAATGATAAGTTTTTATAGACGATGACACTGAAAATTATGATAATGATTATAAAAGCAATGCAAGTATTAAATTACTGTCTTGGCTATCTACTGTCTAGTTATTGTTTCTTATATATTGGAATGGCTAATGAAATAGTCAAATAACATAAAAATGCTCCGTAAAACGTTAATCATGTTACCAGGGCAATTGGCATTTTGCATATATAAGTGTTTTCATCTTCATTAATGATGAAATATGCAGCAAATATATACATATTTAAGCAAAATAAAAACAATATTATATTGATATGACCGATTATTATTACTTTATAGCTTTGTCTACTAACTTTCCGAACAACTCTGTCCTATGATGACTTTTAAGGGAATGCCTCGGTTGCCGTATGGTCCGTGACTGAAACTATGCCATTTCTGTTTTCAGTTACGGTTAGGGAACAAAAATCGTGCGTGACATTCAGTCATCTGAACTATTATATTTCAAAAGAATTTTTTGCAAGGATTAAATTATTCTACAGTGTAGTATGTATTTTTTTGTTTTAAATGGCAACCTTACCCCTGATGTGGCCAGTCTGGTCACGTTTGGTCGAAGGTAATATTTGAGGCCTTCACCTGCCCCAGGTAGAGTGGCCCCACGGATTAATAAAATAAACAATACGACATAGGGAAACAAAGCTGTAAACCATACAACCTGAAAAACATGAAATATTACGTTAAAATTGTTATTCAAAATACCTAACGTACAAACCTGACCAACCGTTCGTTTCAAATAGTTAAATCTATTTCTCGACAAGAAACAAACCTGTTTTTTTCCTGCATTAATATAAGAATGAAAAGAAAATGCTATGAAAATTGTGATTGTAAATCTATACAGTATAGATTGCTCATTGAAAAAAGAGGTTTTTGCTCTTTTATTTTGCTCTTCGAAGAAAAGTTGTTTAACTTCTTAACATATTATAAGATTGTTTCAAATATTGAACCTGTCGTATGAACGAGTATTTTTCATCAATTTTAAACAATTCATTATCATAAAACTTCTAATCTTTCATTTTTCCACTTGGACCACTATACTATTTAAAACTTATTTAAGTTTCGTGCAATTATGAATTGATAGAACAATATTTTTGTCAAAATAATTTATAAATACAACAGGCCAACTCTTGAAATAATCTAAAAGGTATTTGCAGGATGACGCCTACAGTTTTGGTGTTTGTTGCTAATACAAAAAGACGCAAATTTCTATGATATACAGCTGTTGAACTCAAATAAAAATATACTCTTAATATCACTGTATTACATTTAATTTGTGTAACATCTTTTATCAAAATGTCTGCTTAAATATTTGATAACAATTTACATCAAATTTACATAATTTACAAGTCTTTTAAATCATTTAGTGACGTGTGGGTAGAACGTGGCCGGGTGTTGTAAATAATTATCATATTTGTTAAGTCTAAATGAACTTTTGTTATGATTTGTTCACACATGAAATATGTAAAAATTCCATTCACTACTGTAGCGGCTATAGATTATTTATAACAATATTTCAAAAAGGTATCAATAATAGAAAAAGCTATTCATTACCATTGTTTTTCTTTCTTCATTAATTTTCGTTTTAAAATGATTAAAGTCGGGCAAATTTACATAAATATTGATCAGTATATCAGAAGTCAATAACATTCGCAATTAAGACCGGAAATGCCAGTTTCCTGTGATGGGAGAAGTTCTTTGACAGTTATCCAAATATTTACAATCGTCCCTTCAGCAGAATAAATGTTATGTAAAAGTTATTTTTGCAAGCGCAGCAGTTTATTAACCAGCGAAAACTTCCAATTTATTTATTAGAATAACATAATAAGCAATGTTGATAAGGATTTTTACTGAATAAACATTTAGCAAAGTTCAAAAATACGCGGCTAATTTAACTATTTATGCGTAGTCACGCGCCGAATTCCAATCAAGCTAATGGCTGCATCACACCGTACCGTAGTAAAATCGCAAAAACAGAGTCTTCGAGTTTGTCTACAAATACTGTCTAATAGTTCTGTAATGACTTTTGTCTGTCAAATATTTACTACAGTTACATTTGGACGACATATTTCAAACGAGACTAGACGCTCGCGAGCTCTCACATATCTGTCGTCTGCATATTAATAGAAATATAATTTGGAGGTTAAAATCAACGTGCCCTCGTTCGTTACGCAGCCTTATTTTATGCGACAAACTAATGGAATCAAGGGATATACGACGTAACCAAATATTTGCATTTCCTTGATCTATCAAGCTGATTTCTCTTTAATGTTCAAATGATGCTGAAAGCGTGATGACGTCACTCGATCAACTGATAAATTTCGCGCGTTCGCACTTAAAATAAGACGGTATTATTGCCCTAATTTACATTACATCAAGTATGGTTTTTAAGATTTTAACCCGTAAGCAATTTCAATCACGACAAAATTGGCCGATGTGTGTAGCTAGTAATGGGTTCTCCGTGTTTTCTATGAGTATATGATGGTAATAAAGCGGGAAAACTGAATACGGCAGACGAGATGGTGTGAACATGATGCTAATGTAGTTTGACATAACTCGGTTGAACGTAACAAATTTATGGTCACCGGGTGTACATTTTCGACAAATTACGCGAGTAGAAACATAGTGAAAATCAAAGAACTTTATTGCTTCTTTTTCATCTTTGAATATCTCAAATACATTATGTGAGGTTTTATTTTTGCACAATTATTGTTTGACTGAAATCCTGATGTTAATTTCAGAGTCTTTTTGATAAAAAAACGTTGTTTTTATTATGATGTGAAGTTAATCGAAATGAACGATAAAAATGAGAGAATAAATCCATCAGAAAATTCAAAGTTCAAAGACTTTTTCTTATCACGTGATCAAAACCATAGTTTTCACACAAAACCTGGGCACCAGTGAAGAAATCATACTAGTTGCAGGATGCTTTACAAATCACCTTTCCGCGAATAAGAAATTGAAAAATACCTTTCCGGAAGTATGGATCCCTTTCCAGAGACTGAAGTAGCAGATGAGATATACCCCCAGCAGACATAACATCAGCTGCCAGTTAATCTGACCAACAGCAAAAATACCGCCACTCTTGTGCAGCTGTAACATCCCGCGCCTACAAAAAACATAGTTCTACCATTATATTCAATTTAAATAAAAAAACAACAACAAGAGTTTCATATAATGGTTAGGGGATTAATCTATGCACTGTTAATCAGCATGTTCCTTTTTTTTTGCCAAAACGTACGTGACATACGATTCATTTCTATATCAAATATGTAGAAAAGTGTGGGATTAATAATGAATAATGCATCTTCCTAGCAAGGAATTGTACATTATGTATGCCATATATTGATAACTACAAAATCAGACAAAAACGTTTGCAAAATTAATAAAGCTAAAATAACTATTGACATGTGACTTTACTATTTTAACAAAAAAAGGCGTATGTAGCAAATCAATTTAACATAAGTGGCTCTCTTTTCGTTGCCGTTTCAGAACCACATTCGTCGTTATTTAAACTATTTTAATTCACTTAACAAGGGTTTTTAGCTTTTGGGGAAAAACACTGCAATATAGCATGTACACAAACGTTTTGCCTGTCATAAAAGACTATTTATAAAAATAAAAAGTCAACTGGGAGTCAAATAACATTTTGTTTTTTTAAGTGAAGGTTAAAATATACTTATATTATATATCTTAACTCTTTTAACTAATTAATTTAGTAATGTGCAAAAAACGAACAAATTTCAAAAATGAAGTTCCCCAAAGAAAGCTATATAAATGACTTTATAAGTTATTTCGGCTATGCATGAGCTGTTCGGGTGAATACAACGCAAGGTCGCCCTTTGTCCCTTGCCCTGCCTATTTCAGCATATGAATTTTGGAACTTTCATTATTTTTGAATCTGGTTGACAGAGATTTTTATTGGCAGAAATTGTTATGTCTAATTTAATCTGACACATTTTCCCTTCATATAACGTAACAAAAAGCAAAGATGAAACAACAACATTTTTTAAATATGGTGACCGAAGTTTTATTGGCAGAATTTGTTAACTTAAATTGTTCGAATTTAATCTCACACATTTTTCCATCATATAACGTAACAAAAGCAAAGAATATTTTTATACGGGCAATAAATATATACAAATTAACAGGTATATAACTAATGCACGTAATAGGTGTAATTGCATCATAATGATTAATTATAAATATCTCGAAATCAAGTGATCCCTCGGAAGCATTAAAGACAGCAAAATTGAAGACTCGGTTTGATTGATTGACCCTAGCACCGGCTTGAACGGTACTTAATTTTCAACTCAATAAACCCAAAGGACCAGAAAAATATAACCTCACTGAAGTGAAGTAAATCTTAGTGTATATAAACGCAGTTAATTAGAAACAAAAAGGTTCAAGATGAAAACAAACGTGTACAAACTCATTTGTTGAAATTATCGTCTGCATGCAAATATTACAGAGGAAGTGCCATAAAATTTGAATATTTTTTTCATTTTCAAAATTGATCCGTCTCGTGCATACAGATTGGTGCATATTTTGTTACAAAAGGGGGAGGAATGCTTAAATTAAACAAATACGCGGTAAACACACAGAGTAGATGTGGTACAACATTTATTTCATAGTGAGAAGAAAAAAACACACAAAAACATAGATTAATTTATAATTCTTTGACCCCTATTACGCTTCTATCTTAAATGATCTGCTTTTTTGTATACATAACAATGCATTATAAGGAGGAAAATGGGAAAAAGCCCCAATTATTCACTGTTTGAATAGTGAACAGTTCAGACCATAATGAATTCAATATTCAATTAAATATTTAGATTTGTTGCATTAAACATGATAAAGATTTTTAATTTTTAAGTCAAATAATACAGATATATGTATACGGATTACAGTTTATCGTTTAACATTCAAGATGAAGAATTTTCTGAAGAGTATTAAATGAATTAAAAGGTTATATAGTCTCTAAACAAATTAGCATAATATTAATGTTGAATAATGGTTTAAGAGAATGTGAAATGTTTTTAAACTGAAGAAAGTAGCGGTAAATTTGTCAAAAAAGTAGCGAAATGTAAACAAAATAGTATTTTCGAAAATACAAAATACTTATTCACTATAACTGTACCTATTGCAAAAAAGCAACAAATGAAAATGATGGTTCAGGTAATTGGCCGATCAGAAACGTTTTGGATACTGCAAAAGTACACTAAAATTAAAGGCATTTGAGAAATGACAATAAAGCATATTTGAGGCACAATGGTCTTTAAATGGGATCAAAATTAGTAAAATCATGCTCAACTGAATATGTTGAATAAATTTAAAAACCATGTGTTATATTGACATAAATAACTTACTCAAAATATTCGTGCGCAGGAGACACTCTTTGCAAAGATTGGTTACCGGAAGTACTGTTTGTATCACTACTATTTACTTCGGGAGGGTCCATTATTCCCTCAAAACATAATGGAGTGTTCCAATTATTGTCACATTTTTCCCATGGGAGATTACCCGTGAATGAAGCAAAGAAAAAATGTAACGCCCACGCGATAACAACATTGTAGAAAAAGTCTGTATAAAATGCAATTAATACCACTGCCCATCCTATTCCTGAAAGAAGAAAGAAAACATACTTTATTTAAGCAAAGACAACTCTTTGAAGAAATTAACTTATATAATAATAAAAGTAAGTATCAGGTCAGTAGGTCTCTGATAAAAATGAGATTGCACATTTGACTTACTAGATTATATATAAAACATCAAAACAAAGCTCTAAATATATGCCCCTTGTAGCTGAAGGTTTGCCCTGTGTGATACGAGTATGCGGCGACTAAATGGTTCCAAAATAACTGGAGTATATGCATCTCTTAGCTCCAGCAGGTGAGGTGGTTTTGACCACTGGTGTTGAATTTGTAACACCCGAGATGAGCTCAAATCATCTTTCTTTTTTTTCGGCACTGTGTTAGTGCGCCGTAAAACCGAGATAACAAACAAACCAAATTAACTATTTTAAGTCTCAAAATATACCAGTTATCGACATATAACTTAAAATGTGGAGTAAATAACGAAAATCGAAAAGCATCTTTACGTTCCCTATCTAGCATATAATAAGACCGATATAAAATGTATTCTCATTTAAAGTTTATTCTATTAGTATGATACTCTTTGAACAAAACACATTTGTCATCAGAATTTAGACATACAAATGATAGTAGATTCAAACACGTGTACAACAGGCGAGTTCGTTTTGATGTGATGATCGTGAATATTTCACTATTCACCAAGAGATACTTTCAAATGAAATAGATTGTATTAAGCTGTTTTATATACCTTTGAATAATGGACACACTCTACCCCAACATGTGATGGCCCCTGTTCTGTAAAATTGTCCAAGCGCAAGTTCCATGTAAAATAAGGGTATACCGCCAAATATCAACATCAAACCATACGGTATCAAGAAGGCACCTAAATAAATAACATAAAAAGTTATCACTGAAATCATAGTCCAGTTAAAGATTTAGTTTTAGTGATGTTGGAAAAAGCAATTTAACAATGACAGTTTTGGAAATCAAAAATGGACACTTTTAATAAAAGCTTTTATGAGTTACAGTAATAACGTACATGTTAAATATGACAAATTGAGCTTGTGCAATTATTAAGTGTTTGACTATGCTCTATGTTGTTGATTGCTTTATTTGAAATTTTCTGACATCTGCATAACCGAAATATTACAATGAATATGCCCAAAACACAGTCAAGACTGCTATACAAAAGAAACGAAGTAAATGGTGGAAAATCTAAAAA
>NW_026857584.1:0-56584 GCF_026571515.1 Ruditapes philippinarum | reverse complement strand
TATATTCATTTTCCTGCATTACTGGTTATACACGGTGCATATGGGGTTATAATATATAAGTGGAATGACAAAGTAGCATAACAATAAGATGCATTACAACGACAAATAATTATGAAAGTTAATTTCTGTAGCATTATGCATAATTAAAATTAATGAAAGCGTAATGTAATGTCGTAAAGAATAGATAACATTTGCTACATTTGATTGTCATTGTCACTGTCGCCATGCTCATGTGAAGTAAATGTTTCCTTCTTTTAAAAAGTAAACAATTTTCATGAATCACATCGAAATATTCGCACACGAAATACACGACATACATGTATAATAAGGCAATTCAAACATCGAGATAGGGTTTATTTATTTTTGCATTATTCATCTCTTGTGTAACTTCGCGTTCACAGAGGGAATAATTCTGTTTTACGGGGAACAACAATTTAAAATAAGGAAAATCATATTCCTGCAAAACTTAAAACTGTAATATATTGCGGACTCAAAAACAAACTTTTAAAACATATAAAAGAAATGTATCGCTCTTTCTTGATAAACATTGAATGGTTTGTTATACCAAACGCGATATTGATGTAATAAAATGTAATTAAAGATGATATTCTTTACAATTTACATTTATGTAATCATTATTATAAGACATTTAATATAAAGTATTTTGACTTTATTTATCGTAAGACGCGACTGATACGTAAAGTCAGGCATAAAAACAGACACTTTTTTGTTTCGTATTAAATAATATTAAATGATATCTTCATGCGACAAATTGAAAAATATATAAAATGAAAGATTGAATCTGTTTCTGCTTAGTTAATCTCTTGTTAAACAAATTGATTCTTTCGCTCTCCAAAAGGGACTAAATATATATAAAAATTATTTGAATCGGTTAATCAAAGCAAGCTTGTTCAGGTAAAAAATCAAAAATAGAACACAACTTTGCGAAAACAAATAATTCAGAGCATCGCAATAGGTTAGGATATAACTGTTGCTGTACCAAAATCGTATATTTCTAATTTTCCCGGGTACTGGAATACAGAAAAGCAAATAATTGAAAAAATGCTTGACTCTAACGAAACCTATATAAGAATTTCCAAACTTTTGATATTCTTCTTGTGGTATATACATTTAATTTTAATGGAATAAATAAACATAGCAGATTCTACATTGCTTTCCTATAGAACAAAAAAAAAAGATAAGAAAAAAAAACATTTGTGGATGACTGTAATAACCGTTTTATATTATCATGATAATATAAATTCATTCATGAAAGAAACGAATAAATAACTGAAAAAAACAAACTTACATCTCTATTTCCCTATAAATTAGGAAGTATTTTAATATTTCTTATCTCTATATACGAATTTACAGAGTCATATAAAGAAATTTTATAAAAACGTGTTTAAAAGTTGACATTGAATATCAAGTATTTATTTCTTTTATATGTATTTTAACAATAAGTATTAATATTTATAATTTGACATTGAATATTTATGATAACGTATATGACAATTGATCACTCTCGTTAATTTTTATGGCGAATTATGGAAAACTTTTTAATTACTTTATTTATAATGTATAATATCTTGAGTCAATAGTTCATACATGAAAGAAAATAGAGAAAAGACCTCTCCTGGGAAATAAGATATATTGGAAAATAAAGATAGCGACAATAGATAAATAACGTTTTGCATAAGCACTGAGAGGTAAAATAGTTTAAACTTAATTTATCAAATACATCCAATTTTCAAAGATAGTCTTGAAATATAAGAAGATATATTAAGAAGTTCTTCGATCATGCCTATCTATTTCATCGCAACACATTAACAACAAAAAAATGTTTCTGTTTTCTGGCTCTGCCTGCGAGGTTAGTAACACCTATATAAATTATGTTGCATGTGTATCGATGTTAACCTAAGTGGATTGGGAAACCGCTCGGTATGTTGAATGACACTCCGTACAACTTCATTCAAGTCACCTGTGATATTCATACGTCCAAGGAATGCATTTCGCGTATTATATTTTGCGTACTGTTCCATTCTTCTTGATTACTGTCGGATCATGTGGCAATATATTAAACTTTGTTGTACTTTCAAGAAAAGGAATGCGGCGTGTATTTACTATTTTTGGCGGGCTCCGACCTTATTATTTTGTGGACAGACACTGTGCTAGATACAAATGAAAATATCAATGAAATACGTTTATCAGATATGACAAATTTTACGTGTAAAAGCGTTAGATTTTTGGTTATGACTTCAGGTGGGTTGTCCCTATGGCTGCTTGTTTTGTTGACGTTCGAAATGGTTTTTCTGACACGATTTCACTTTATTTCGTCTCACAAAATGACGCCGAGATTTGCTGTTCTTGATTCGACCACTTTGCTCATATTGATTATCCAGTTTTCAAGTCATTTAATGTTTGGCTTCCATCTGGTTGAAATGGAAGTTACTATATCATCGGACTTAACAAGATCTGACAAAGTGTGTATATAGATCTGAGGAATATGAATCGTTCTTTTCAGAAACATGGGGAATTCTTGTTCTTTTTTTCCTGAATATTATTTCAAAAATCATAATAATTATTTGGAAACTTGACAATCGCTTTTACTGTTCTGCAACAAAAGAAAAGGTTGAGACGCGTTTAACTTGAGATAAGCGGAGCTGCCACACGAAATCCGTAACAAAGAAAGTCCCCGACGAGAATGGGGTGCATTTTTGATCACAAAGTTTCCATACAGCTCTTACATGGTTGTCCATAGTGGTTTGAAAAACCTGGATGAACAGTGTTTTGCCCGGCACCAGCTGATAACTGCCATTATTTTGATGCTAGTCTACAGCAAGTTCACCTGTAATTTTTTCATGTATTTTGTAAGTGGGACCTTGTTTAAGCACGGATTGAGTAAACTGGTTGTGGACGTCCGTCATAAATTTAGTGAAGTGTTTACAACAAGTCGGTGATGAAAGAAGTATGCAGAGTTTAGGCTTAATTATACTTTTATGATGACAGTATCCTTGTTTACATACTTTAGTATACCAGTTGATTGTTTTATTAATGTATTACAATAAATAGTGGTAAAGGCACATTTGGCGTATTAAACCTTGGAAAATTACCATTTGTGAAACACAACAGATATAGTTAGTATGGTTGAATTGCCGTTTGTGAAAAACGACAAATGTTGAAAGTTTGGTGAAGTTATCATTTGTGAAAAACAAGAAATGTTGTAAGTTCGGTGAAGTTATCATTTGTGAAAAAACGACCTTTTTAAGTTTGGTGAAATTATTATTCGTGAAAGCGACAAATGTTGCAAGTTTGGTGAAATTATCATTCGTGAAAACGACAAATGTTGCAAGTCCGACCGACTTTCCTTTTACGATAATGCCTGAAGACAGCTTAACAAATAAAGTATAAATCATAAAATGTATATTAATAGAACTGACTGGATCGCCTAGCAACGCGTTGTCACAAGAGATGTGTTGATAAAATATTTGGATGTAATTTAATCTTATATACTCAATGCACTTGCCCCTCACCGCTGTGGGTTCGAATCCCGATAGGGACTTTGGATTCTTTCATGTGAGGAAGCTATCCAGCTAGCTTACGGAACGTCGGTGGTTCTACTCAGGTGACCGTTCGTGCCTGAAATAATGCACGGAATGGCACCTGAGGTCTTCCTCCACCAGTAAAGCTGGAACGTCGCGATATGACCTATACTGTGTCGATGTGACGTAAAACCCAAAACAAACAAACAAACAATATACTCAATGACAATTTTGATGATTTATATAGCTTAAAGGGAGATTTATTTTTTAAAATTAAATAAAGATGCTAGTAAATGTTTCTCTACTCGAAACCAAATGCTGCTGGCGCAAAAAGCAAAGAAAACGATAGCTCTTATATTCAATTAAACTATGTTGCATATTTATTTCCCATGACGAAGTTATTAAGAATGTTTGTCTAAGATATTTACTGTAAAGAAAATGATAAATCTAGACCTTGGCAATAATTCTTCCATTCTACAAGGAAATATTTATTCAAAACCTAAACAATGACGATGTCGGCTGTATAAAGGGGACTCCTCTTAGGTTTTTTGACATGACGGGACTTGAAATATATTTTTCCAAAATTATGTTCCATTTGATGTACGTCCAGACCAATAACATGGATGCAAACGTGCAGGTCATTTGCTCATTCCGCTTTTCAGAAAATTTAATTTTAAAATGTGAAATGTAACCAAAAATGAAAAGCGGGATAAGGTTAGCACAACAATACACTTTTTAATTGATTTCTTAGTATAGTTTTACTATCTATAATACTGTTTTTTGGTTTAAGTGCCTAAGCTGATATATATTATAAATTCTTTTTTATAACAAGCCTTTGGACCTCGATTTAGTTCCTTTAAGCAAATTGTTTTATAAGTTTAAAAATGTGTACACATAATGTACACATAACGTATCATCGGCATTTCAAAATCATTTTGAAAACATTCATGAAACAGAAATAGTATGCAGCAATGAATTGATATCTCGAAATTACATTATATGACTACGAATGGTGAAATAAATATAGTCCTTTCTTGAACCTTAATTTATACTAAACGTAAGACACGTGCGAGTTTGTCACAAACCACCGTATACAGTATGACTTTACCACGCACATCATGCATGCGATTTACATTCACATGTAATAGTAAATAGCTTATGTCTTATTACTACATTGTTATAATGTCATAGTATAATGACACGAACTGTATCTCATACTTTTATTACATTTCACTCTCATTTTCTTTACACGAAATAAAATTATGTCTTAATGCCTTCGTGCTACTCCAACTTCATACACGTATCTTGTTGCAATGTTTTGATATTCGATTGTTAAGCACTAAAAGTCTTGGCAAAAAAAAACAACATATTCAATAGAATGTTTACTTCAACATTGCACATCAAAGCTCATTACATTGTATATAATGTAAGTTGTGTCAAGACTATAACAAAGGTTTTGATGACTTTTAAAACATTGTAACCTTTAACTCATTTCATATAGTATAATTTTTATCACAAATGAAGACAAACAAAGCAAAGCTTCCCATAAAATGAAATATCGATCAAATAAATATCATGTTTATTATTGTGGTATGGACATTTACACCTGTGGTTCGCACAATTTTCTTGAATATAAATCAACGCATGAAATGTTTTCGAGTGTTTCCTCGCAAGGAAATAAGAATTAAAAAGAGTAACAGAATGCGTTAACGAATCTAGTTAGCATGTGATATTTGGTTTCTCTTTATTGTCATTGTTTCATCATCAGAACGACGAATGATTAACCAAAAGAAGACTTGTTAATATTTCATTTTAAACAGACACACAAATGTTTTATCGTTAACAGACATATGAATGTTTTATAAAAATAAAGCCGGCAGATGAGTGTTTTATCATAAAATGTTTTATAATCAGCAGAAACACGGATATTTTATCATTAACAGACATATGAATGTTTTATCAGACACAAAAAGGTGGATATTCTACTATCAACAGACATACAAATGTTGTATCATAAACAGAAAGATTAATATTTTATCATAAACCGAGAGATTGAAGTAAACCATAAACAGATATACAAACGATGGATCACAAATACATAGATTAATAGAAGAAAAAACACATAAATAAAATATGATATATTTTTATTCATAATTCTTCTTTACTTTGTCTTTTCCACCTACAGCTCTTAAAGAAACACTTGTTGTTTGCTTTTTGTATTTTGTGCATTTTATGATTCAGAGCTCGAAAATATTATTATAAAAAATACAGTAACACTATATTTGTACTGACAACAATCATGCCACACAATAATGACACGTTGCATGTTCAATAATTTTCATTTACAGCAGCCATCACTCAAAAAGTTTCACATAGATTGATTAATGACATATTTTGTCAGCAACGTGACCTAAGGTTTATGAATTGTATTCTGGTGTCCAAAAATTGGAGAAACACAAGCCTATTCAAGAAATGAAAGAATCGTTTTGCAGATTTTATTTTTGTTTTGTACGTTCTGTTCTAGTGTTAAACACTTGTTATCATCATTTTTTCTAGTTTCTTTCCAGTGTTCAATATAAATATTGCCTGACGTACCAGCAAGTTAGCGTCAATTGTTCAAAAGGCAAGGGAGTTGAATAATATTTTATCAATAACGTAATTTTGTGAAACAATAATAATGTTTAATGAATTTTGTTTGCAAACTTAGTCATTCATTTGGTCATTATCATTCTCATGCCCAAGAAAATGTGATATTAATTTCATTTGCTAGAACTATGGTATTTTCATTTAATCAAATTTGGAAATGGTACTTATAAACATACATTTTAACCTTCAATTACTTCTGTTGCGTTTTGGCAATTAGTATTGTGCTTTAGTATTTTGTATGGAAGTTAATATACCATTGTTATTCATTATGCTTCTTTTATGTCAAATTATGTCAAATGCCAAACTAGTTCCCAGTCATTCAGAGCTATTTAATGCTAAACGCATTTAAGTCCCTTCTAAAGAGAACATTTTGAGGCAAAATGTGTCTTTAAAACTAACCTTGTACGAAAATATTTGCTCATGCTTGTTTTTGTACTTTGTTATCTTGATTTGTTTCAGTTACCTCTCAAATAATGTACCAACAATTCCAGTGGATCATTAAAATATATATTCGTTTCGGGACGTTTGTGATATTTGGAATAATTTGTGTTGTCGTAATAGCGGCTATTTGCTTCAGTATTATATTTGGTTAGCTACTTTTTATCTTTATTTATTACTACAGTGTATGACAGGTTATCATATTTTGAATAATCTATAAATATTGAAGATATCTAGACAATAAATTTTGTTTTGACTTTTAATGCCTTTGTCATAATATAATCTTTACTTATTTTCCTTACAAATCCGCTGTGCTGGTGAAAATGCTTAGTTAATTGTTTATAGAATATGTACATTTTACTGTGTGAAAAGAGTTGTACCTGTTTTTTTTTAACTAGTTGTACAGTGGTTGATGTACTTACGAATCAAATACCGCCGATCTCAACGTGGAAGCAAAGGAGGTAAACTGTTTGAATGATTTTGAAATATGCATTATACTATAAAAACAGGGAATGACCAATACATGATAATGAAAAATGTGTATGATACAATATAGAATCTACCTAAAATATGAAAAAAGACTGGCCCTTTATGACTGGCCCTTTACAAAATTGTGAATGATACTTATAGAAATTTTCATTTATAGTCACGTGGATTATTGATTATTTTGTAAACATAATTATTATAAAATGTCAAGTATTATTTTTTTAATTTAAACTGTAAACAATGAACACTTGGATGGTCATGTCATTATAATGTCTATTATGATATGTTTATTATGAATTTTCAGACTCTCTGAATGCCAGTATAAGCATGGATGACAATATTCCACTAAATACAAGGACGTGTGAACCTAAATGTTTGTTGTATTGATAATTTTGTTATTGACAGTTTATTATTTTGTTACATTGCTTTGAATGTTTTTTAATTAGTACTCTCTTAAATACAGACACAAACGTTTAAAACGGACCGATTAATTTTGAGTTAAGTCAGTAAGATATGTTTAACATGTAAACATGATTACACCACTTTATTATGTTTGGTCGCACTGATAATCTTTTGTAAATCTTCATAATATAATAGTTATGTTCTTGTCATCATATATTAGCAAATCCGAAAGTGTTTTTTTTTTTGTATTAAATCTTTAACTAAGTGTATTGTGAACAAGGAGGAAATTTCCAATATACGAGTATTGTCGCAAAACCTTGCAAATGACTTCATTATGAAACTCACATTACGCATTAATTGCAGTTTGTGGAAATGATTTGTATTTTTCTACCATTTGGGCAATATTTACGAAATTACGTCTTTTTTAATAATTGTTTAAGATATCGAAGTCTTGCTAAATGACGCACGTCAAAAAGTTACGATTTTCGTTTAACAAAATTTGTACTTTTTCAAAGTACTGTTTAGAAAACTGTAAGCGACTAAGATAATTTCCTCCAAATCGTTAACGGGTGGTTTTGATGTAATTCGTCTTAAATGAGTTAACTTGCACAAAAAAAGTAGACAAAGATAACGATAGTTGATATCATAACGGAATATAACGAAACCACACGGGTCTTCTGATAGTTCATCAAATTTAACTATCAAAAAAACAAAAATCATTTTATAAAATATTTACTTATGTAATGACTATAAATCGCTTTGACAATTTTTCTTTCATACATTGCCAAGTATTAACGAGTCTCTTTCATTTTTTTGCCTAGTGTATTTCAATTCAATTTTTTATGTCACTTGAAACATATTTCATCCGTTCCGTTTCAGAAAGTACACGGAAGAATAAAAGAAGCTAACAAAGAGCAATCATATTTGCCTAGGAAACTTTCAAACCGAGGATTGTGTTCAACATCGTTTTCGAATACACCGGAAAAGGACTAACGGGAACAAAAGCCATCTGCTATGCGTATCAGAATAGTGTTACAATGGCACTTCTGGAAGATACGAATCCATTTTATAAAAAAGAAAAATATTATTTCTTCCCAAACCATACGATCACTTTACTCACAAGGCAACTAAAATACTGAAATTTATCTTCGATAAAGAGGCTGGGATAACAAGTCAGTGTTGTTACGATCGTGGTATTATAAACACTAAGTGATGGATTAAAAATGTGTTAGGGGAGCATGATAGGATATTGATATTGTTATGTTTAAGATCACTTAGTGCCCCACCAAATGAGGAAAAATATGAGCCAACGGTGGACGAAATACTTGACAATCTATTATTATCCAAAATCGCCTGTACTAGACTATGCAAGATTGTTTTCTTATATTTTACTGAAAGTTCCAAAAAGTACACAGAAGAAACACCATGGAGACAATTTCCATATTCACGATACAAGCTCTTTTCAGAAATTTGTGTGTGATGTGCTGAACTTCTGCGGGAGAAGTCAATATCAATATTCAGATATGATATATAGAATATTGAACTGCCAGGCTTCTGGCCACTTTCTTAAATATATTGGATTGACGGGTAGTCCTCATTCACAATAAGGACAAACATAATCAGAAACATGAGATTAAATCGAAATTGTATTCAAATATTTCATTTTTTGCAGCTTTAAATGCGCATGCGTTAAAATGGTTTAATAACACTAGAATATTCCTGTCCGCAAGCAGTGTCCGAGCAAGTCTTCCCTTGAATGTATGGACAATCTGTTTGTAAACTAAGTAAATCTTGACGAAGAATATGGGAATTCGATCAGAGAAGGTAGTTAAACCATGCGACCGAAACTAAAGTGACAACTATCAACATCATCAGTTTCGTCACAGTTGTATACATATCATTTTTTTGTGATTGCAATCGATATTGTGTTGATAAACCATTGGTTATGCTTTTTACTGTTTAATATCTGCATCGTTTTTATAGATGCTGATTTGATAATTTAAAAGATGATTCAAAAGACAACTTTTTAATGGATAATGTTGTATTATTTTTAAATTTCTATACCTTTGTTATCTATTTGAACATCTGTGTTCATTAATAAGGACGCCAGACAGGACAAGATTCGTTTAAAACAATGAATCACATTATGGTGAATCTGATCCTCAAGCAGAAAGGAAGAATCAAACAAACAGAAGCACATCGATAAACAAGACAGAAACTAGCAACAGACAAAACAAATGAAACTATATGTATTGTAAAAGAATGCACAAATGGTTTCAATATCAACTGCGACTACTTTATAAAATCGTATAATTGTGAAACAGCCATGTTATTAATAGTATCACATACAGAGTTGGCACTTGATAAATTATCTAATCGGGTTTACTTAAATAAATATTTTAAACTCTCGGATGAAGAAAGTTCAGATAATTTACGTTTATAGCGTGATTTTACGTAGCATGAATCTGGTCATGTATAGTAGGAAGGATCCTCAATCTCCCAATGTTGACCTGTAAGTAGTCTGACACCTGAATATCCCGAAGACAACCAATATATTCGCTCTGCTAGACCCAGATATGACGCATCTTGCTGCAGTCAATAAGAGGTACATCACTGGTGTCTATCTGCACAAAAATACATGGTTAAGAATAAAGACTCTATTAAGTTTTCTGATGTCATTATTTGTAATTTTTTTTTTCGAATTTCAGCGGTTGTAGCACCTACCTTGCTGTCGTGGATTATGTACCAGTGACTCCAAGTTTCTTTGCTAGTAACAAACATCTTTATATATTTGTAAGACGCGAATGACAATTTTAATCTCTGTCTGGGGTCTATTGATAATGAGAAATCAGGCCGTACCCAGATCAAAACAGCAATCCCTAGAGTTAAATGCAATCTGATCCGTATTGAGATTTGAGGGCGGACAATTAACAAGACAACTTAAGAAAGTATATTAAGTGTTGAAGTATATAGTATCTATTTTGGTTCGATTGTGTAGATGGCTGAAAGCTTTTATAACACACTTTCGAATCAATCATACGTTTATATATTCCATTTTGCTAGAAGCTTGCAACATGAAATTCTTTTCCTAATTTACAATTTCTGTCCAATCTTACCATTGTTCTTCCGCCATATTAATTCACTGTAGCTGTTCAATTTACCGTTATAACGAGAACGTTACTGACTGTCACGAACAAACGCCGATGCCATCATGACACATGTGTTCGATCTGATCGTAAAATATCTGCGCTTTCCTGATAAGGATTATTACGAGTTATGTTGGTGTTTGGAGGGGCATCCGATTGGGTACAGGTTTCTTGAGGGTCAGTTTCGATTTAGACGGAAATTGTGGGCAGGTATTATATTGAATAAAAATATTTGTTTAATAAATTTTGAAAATCCTTTTTGTACCTCAAATTCCCTAGAATATTAGAATTCTGTGTAGTATGCACATGCATGGGTTTTGTGCTCTCATGGGGTATATTTCATAAATATAATGTCATATGCGTTTTGATTGACAACAATCTTTTATTAAATAACTAAATGTACTTATAATATTTCACATTTAATTCTCGGATATTTCTTCTTATTTTAATTCTAACATATTCAAATTATAACAAAGAACAACTGTAAAAATAACAGTTTACTACATTTTATCAGTTTGTATGGAAAACCTACATTTTGTAACTTATATTGTACATGTACAACAAAATATAAGACTGTGATTGTTTAGAAACTGAGAATAATTTGTTTCATTTATGAAACCTGTCGGTGTCAACACATAGACCGAGTTAAAACAAAATCGCTGCCATTTCCCAGTTTCTTGCTGATATCTATATCATTTTTGGCCCTGCTTTATTAGCCAATCAAATTACTTCAAATGCGGCCTTTATATCACTTTTCGGCCCGGGGCCGGATAAGTGATATAGATATTGGCCCTGTTTTAAGGCAGGCCATCGTGTTATTGAACGTGGCAGGTGCTTTTTTTATGGGACTAATAACGTATAGTTATTTAATAAGGTTTTATATTAGCTCTTGACTTGATTAAATTAGGGTCTAGGAGAAAATCATTGCTTCGAGACGGGCGAAAAATTGATTTACGGAAGTCGGCCTAGAAATCGCAGATGGTGCATACGTACATCATTTTTTCGACAGGAGGTTGATGTCGGCACTCTTGTTAATGACAATAAGTATTCCTCTACACGTTCAAGATGTGTGTCATGAGTTTAGGGCTAAAATAGTGTTAGATTAGATGTATAAAGATCATGTATGTTGTTATTAGGAATGTAAACAACATTTAAGTGAAATTTTATATATGTATAAAATTATTCTTTTAAAACAATTTCCAAACATCCAAGATTATGTTGCATTTGTACGTACTGCAAATGTTTATTTTCATTATATTAAGTAATCATTGAAACCCATGCATCCATTTGTTATTTAAACTTTGGCTTAGACTTTATAAAATATATTTTTATAATTGCCTCCCTTTATTTACATGAAGTGAGAATTCGGTAATAACTTTGCAACTATTGCTAATATTGATAAATCTTCATTTGAGCATCAGATTTATGATATAAAATCATTAAAAATGAAATTAAAAAATTTAGATACAGGACCTTTTAAAGTGACAGATAGCCAGCCCATCAGTACATATGTACTTTGATTATAGAAGCATAACAAGGAAATACTTGGTGGTTATCCACAATTATTCAGCCAAAAATACAATTTACCTTTACGTTTAAGGCTATCCATTTAATACACACACTATATTTATAACACCCGTCCGTACATTTTCCATGAATTTCCATGAAAACTTCCGGAATTTTCATGGAAATTGCCAACTCTGGATAATTCGGACTAGTTTTCCGGAGTTGTTCAAAGAAAACTGAAAAAAAAAATCGCGAATTTTCATGTACTTTCTCCATGAATTTCCAGAGCTTTTTTCATGAAACTTTTCCAGAGTTGTCCATGAAAATGTTCCAGAGTTTTCAAAGCAACTCTGGAAATTGGTCTGCTAAAATGACATAATACTCTGGAAAAAAAGTTCCAGAGTTACTCTGGAAAATGTTCCGGAGTCGCTCTGGAAAAAGTTCCACAGTTAATAGGATCTGGAGTAAGATACCATTTAGCCTTGAAATAATTCTGGAATTACTATGGAATTCACTCTGGAACATTCTGGAATTACTATGGAATTCACTCTGGAACATTTTGGGACTACTGAAATGATGGTTGCATACTAAAATCAAATTACCTTTTAATTTGCATTTGTGTTTTTATTAGCATATCAAAAAAAAAACACTCTAGTTGTCAAGAATTCAAAAACTTATATTAATTTGCACATTTCACAATTATTTCTAAGTCAGAGTGTTTTATTCAAACAAATGTAATTTAACATCCATCTAGGACACATGTACACTTAACAAAAGTTCTAACCGATCACTTTTTAAAGTTTATATATTTTATAACGGTCAATAGATCCTTATAAAATTTTGCAGAGGTGATTTTTTGACATTTTCTACCGATTTGTGGAAAGAAAAATAATCTAATACGGTTCCGTGCACTCACGCGGGAGACAGGGCGCGGTTTACACATTTTGGCACGAAATGTTCGTGCAGAGCGTGGTGAGTATTAAATTTTACATTGCATAAATCCTTGTTAACTTGATAAGTGAAAAAACATAAAACATGACACGAATGTCGATGCAGGATCGTGTCGTAGCAGTTAGAATTTTGAATGCTGGAGCCTCTTATCAGAAAGGTGAGTGGCTGTTCATAAACATACTTTTTTAAATATCGATAAAGCATTATTTAAATAGAAAATGATATAATTTTATTATTCTCAATGTGTTCATTCTCTTCGAAATAAAATAAAAGTCGGATCAATTGGTATTATTCTTTTTCATATATGAGCGAAAACTCAGGGTGATCGGTTAGAACTTTTGTTCAGTGTATATATCCTTCACTTCACATGATGCAACATCTTCTTGACTTGTGGTGTGACCTCTCCGATGGATACTGAAAAATATGAATTAATTGTATATAAATACATGTACTTGTGTTATATGCACAATGTCAATATAATTAGTATTGTTTAAACATGATTGATAAAAAACATGAAAGGGTGAAAAAGTTAAGATGGAAAACTTTCAATTAAATGATTTTTTCAGAATATCAGCACAGAGTTATCAAGTAAACATGCTTCGATGAAAATAATTTATTTTTGGTCAAAAACAACATTATGATAAACTTGTGTCAATTATGTCCCTGCTTTTCCTATATCTATATAATGACAACTGTATGTAATGGAAGTTTAAATTACTCAATCCTTCACAAGTACTTAATTACCACTGAAAGTTTGAGGGTCAGTATAACAATAATATATGCATTAAACATGAAGAACAACATTTTGTTCAGAATTTTGAAAAAAGCATGCATTTATATGAAAACAATTTTATTTGTTACTTCAACTTTTTTCAACAAAACAAACTAAATTATTACCAGGATAGTTCTGTTCAACAGTACATTTATCACTTTTCCCTCATCTGACATCCTTTGAGTTGAAACATCTCATGTGACTCCAAGACTTGAAAGTTTGCAACCTAATATGTTGAAAAAATAAACATATGTACATGAGTAACAAGAAATTACAATTAAGGCATATTATGAATTTTATCAAATGTGAATTTGGAAATTCATTGCTTGATATGGAATCTGTTTCAATGACCAATATTTTGAATGGAAAATTATAATGTCTGATTTAAAATTTCCTGCCATTATTTAAAAATGAAAAAGATTTTCTTTACTATCTATCTAATATTGAAAAGTTACATGTATGTAGAAATACAATCACTGAAACAGTGTATACTTGGAAAGAAAGTTTGAAAAAACTAACATAATAAGTGTTAAAAAATAAAAATACATTTGTACTTACTGTTAGAAATGGTTATATACATGTAGTTCCCTCCATTTTAACTGAATCATGTTTAAAAGTTCATATTTCCAGAAAACTTTTGTAAATTTGTCCAGTTTAAACTCATTTTATCTAATTTCCAATGCTCAAACATAATATTTCAAGTTATAACTTTTAAGCAGTTAGGCACTAATAAACATTATCTTTCAATGCTTCTGTTCAAATGACCCGCCTGGAAGGAGTGTTCTGACCGCAAGGGTACTAAGTTACTTGAGAGCTACAGTGTAATAAAGTATGTTGTAAACCTGCTTTACCTCTTTCTATTCTCTGATATCAGATAGGTGAGTTTAACGTAGGTAGTTATGAAACCAGTGGGTTCCACTTGAGGGGTCATAAATATTTACATTGTGGCTCAGATGCTGATTTGAATGTTCCAGAAATTAATCACTATGCATAAGTTACTTCTACACAGGATGAATATATAAATTATATATACTTCAATAGAGATACATAATAAATTTATCATCAATTAATAAAGAAATATAAGTGCATAACAATTACATTTGTTCTTAAATTTAAATTGTTTCTCTTTAATTGTATATTTATTTTTTCTAACTTAGGGTAATATATAATAATGTACCACTCAGATCAGGCTTGATATGAGATACCTTGAAAATAATTAGAGTTAAATGAAAAAATAACTGAATGCATTTTCAATGCCAAAGAGTGGCAATGGGGTTGCATGTTGTTTTTTTTTTTTTTTTTTTTATTTTTTTTTTGCAATAAAAAAATTAACAGTTATACTCTTGATGGGCTTATTACGGTTTCATTTTGTTTAGCTATAAGTGTTTATTTTGCTAACTGCTACTTTTAATTACAGTTAGTATACATGTATGACCTGAATCTCAATGCTAAGTAATTAAAGTCATTAAAAAATGTTCTTGCTGTTTTTAAATATCTGGTCAACAGTTTACAATTGTGTCAATGCCATATTTTAAATTGTCTTTATTTTAATTATGTCTTAAAACCAGAAAACTGTTTTATATTAAAAAGATTATTTATGCTTTTAACTTAGGAAAAAATATTAAAGTTTAATGTATTAAGTGAAGTATACATAAAAGCAGCAATCAAATGAAAATTTCCTAAGTCCAAAACTTTCTCAAAAATGACTAAGTGTTTTCCAGAGAAAACTCCTTGAAAATTGTCTAAGTGTTAACTTTCCAGAGTTTCCAGAACTGTTTCATGGTTATTTCTTTGATGAAAACGTCAAGTTCTCTGTAAATACTGTGGAAAAAAGCTTGTTTTCATGAAAATTCATGGAAATTCATGGAAAATCGGTTATTTTCCAGAGTTTTTCCAGAAAGACTGTGGAAAATCTACAGACGGGCAGTACTATTTAAAAAAAAATCATACCTCAATACATTACACGTAGAATGACTACTTTTACAGTAACTATTCAGGTAAATAATTTGTATGTTTTTAAATGAACTATTTCTAAATACAATAATTTTGTGATTTTTAGTCAGCTGCGAAACAATATAATCGTACGTCACTATTTGTATTATTTATTCCCCATAGGCATCTGGGAGTTATTCTTACTGTTAAAGGAAGTGTTACACGTGACTACGAAATCTGCATTGTTACATAGGTAACATCCTTTTTAACAGTATAAAATCCAATCATTTGTGTGTGTGTGTTTTAATGTTAAAAGGCCACCATGTTGTTTCTCGATTCAGCCTCTTTTTCATGTTCACCACGTCGAAGAGGGTATATGTGGGGCATCATCAGAGTGACTTATGACACCCTGATCATATAGTTGTTTGCACCATACAGAGTGATTTTCGCGTCTTTGATATCGTTTTGTTGAATAGTCAAAAGTAAACATCAGTTTTCAGCGGGAATAATTACATGTATATAATAATATGTATGTGTCAAGATGGAACAATAAGACAATTTAAGCACCAAGGGATTACTTAATGAATTTAATCTGAGAAACATTACAGATGTGGTAGACATTTATGAAGAAAAGCCTTTTATTTTCCTTCGCACTTTAATTTACAAATTTTGATAAACAATATTTTGTCTTTGTAAATGTCTAATAAACAAGGAATTTTAAAGATCATATCAAACAGAATGTATAGCAATTTTTAAAATAATTATAAGAGACTGTTACTGTGACGACTAACAGTGCATATTACAATTGTATTACCTCCCTTATATTATACACATTTCTTAATTCAACATAATGATAACTGCGTTTAACTTAGTAAAACATGATTCAGCTTAAATACTATAAACAGCATGTAACAACGTCATTGCTTATGTCATGGAAACAATAGACTTAATTTAGATCTAAAGAACAATTCAACTGCTTAGTGCTATACTAAGATGCATGTATGCGAAAATAGGACTTGAGCGGCTAATAAAAACTAAGTATATACTGATTTAATATAAATATTCCTATACATGTCATAAAACATGATTTATTTTTATAGGTCTCTTTTTATGTACCGTATAAGTGGTTTTTTTCTGCGGTGACTTTATTTCTGCGTTTTCTGCGGTCAGTTTCGGCACCGCAGAAATAAAAACCGCAGAATATTTCTCTTACCTTCTACGATATGTATCCTACATAATGGCCTGTTTCGTCTAAAGTAATAACGACTTACAGATTATAACGGTTAGCGGGTTTTCAAGTTGTCGGCTGAGTATGTAATTTGTGTTTGTAAGGATGTGCATATTGTTAATGATGCTTATGTAAAAATAAAGATATTTCAAAACATTCCAACCCTTATATTGCTAAATAATCTGTATATACTTTAATTGTTATCTGATTTACGGTAAATTTCTATCAATTTTAATAAATTAAAGATACTAACGGGGTATATTTTTCACACGTCACTTCACGCTGACCTTTCTATTGTTGTGCATTATATTTTTTGCAAGCAAACAATATAATTGCTTTTAGTTACTATACAGTTTTGCGGTGACGACGATAAACAAATGCGAACGTATACATGCAAATATAATAGATAGGGTAATGTGACTTAGACTTTGATAAGACGAGTCGAAGAATTTAAATCACGTTTTGTCCAAAGAATGTGCCGCAAAAATAAAGTCCACAGAAATAAAAACATGCCAAAATTTAGAAGAGCCGCAGAATTCGGAGCCCGCAGAAAAAACACTTATACGGCATATCCATATAACAAAATCAGTACGAATCAAAGTACATGTTACAAAACAATCTATATACATAACTTTGCATACATAAGAAATTGTCAGATTTTAATTATTACTCAACAAAGACATTTTATAAAATTTGTAAGTACAAAATATAAAGTGATATGTACATGATAATGAAACACAAGACGAAAATTATCAGCATTTTTGAGGACTCGATATCTGAGTTTTCAAAGTATAAAAGTCTAAACGCATATAATTGAATTTCTTAGGTCCGTTAAGGCGAATTGTTGTCAAATCAAAAAAACTTCGGCGGAAAAATGAATTTCACCGACGATAAAATACATAATCAATAAGTAAACGTCTCGATACCTCGTATCTTCCAGTCCGCTCTCTATATTGTCTTCTATTCTGTTCGTCAATCTGTTCGTCCGTCACAAAAAAAATTACGGACCACTCCTGAACCGATATTGGTGCAATTGAATACACACTTTACAGGAATGATCAGTTATTTCGGATATTGTCATTTTTATGATTTTTATCAGAGTTATGGCCGTGTCATGAGTTTTATTTTGAAAATTTGCCCTGATTATTTCTCTTAAACTACCAATGCATTTTTTAATGTAATGGTATCTAAATACTTGCGTAATGGGTGTTTTTCTTGTTTTTTGATGGATGACTTTGCCTTAGTTATGACCCTAAAAAGGGCGTTTTTGACGCGTTAGTGATTTTTGTATAGCCTGTTACACAAAAGCTGCGACATGCGACAAAATGGCCCTGACACACATAGATCATTTCATGTCTGTCCGTCCATCCTTCACAAATTTGTCCGGACTTGTCCTCAAAGAACTACTGTTGCAAATTCAACAAAACCTTATACCAAGCATAGTTAATATAAAAGTTTCCTCAAAAGTGGACAAAAATAGTGTTTATTAATAAGTGCACCATTCTTCTTGGCAACATTTGAATTCAACCGAAAAAATTATACATACAAATATATTAAAGGAAAATAGAGAATCCCTTGGCGGGGACAACTACGAATACATGACTATAATTTGAGCTCGACAATATCTCTTTTTATTATATATATATATATGGAGCTCTTGTGTTAATTTGTTTTGAAGATATGTATTATTACAAATAATAATATAATTACTTGTGCATTAACTCAAAAGTTGTCTTTATGTAATTTCCTTAAATGAAAGTATTTTATACAATATGGTAATAAACTCAATTTACTCGGATGATTTTTAATCATATTTTAACTAATCACAGTTTATGAAGAT
The DNA here is from genome assembly GCF_026571515.1 of Ruditapes philippinarum. Classification (NCBI taxonomy): domain Eukaryota; kingdom Metazoa; phylum Mollusca; class Bivalvia; order Venerida; family Veneridae; genus Ruditapes; species Ruditapes philippinarum. Next base: position 37,695 of record NW_026857584.1, on the reverse strand, counting down.
TTGTTAATAAAAAAACAGTCTTCACAATTGTCAAAAATATAACAAGAAGACATTGTATAATTTGCTACCACCAGTCAGGATAATTTTATTTGCTATTACCAGTCTGGATAATTTCTCTAGCGTGTTTAATCATCATCTTGTGTTTGTTTGACACGGCGGACTGCGTAAACCATGCTCTGGTCCAATGCAAGAAGCAGTGGAATGTTCTGTTCTGTTGTCAGTGTCGAAGTGACTTCATAATTAACTACAGGGTGAATTGACGCTTGGTCAATATGAAAGACATCACTCGCTGTTTCGACGGCCTTTAGTATTTTTATGCTTCTAAACATATTGTTGACGTCCTCTCGGACTTTTTCACACAATTCGTCTGCCTTTGTCAGAACGAGTATACTCGGGATATCTTTAATCGAAAAAGGCATGTTAAAGTAATGAAGAAAAAAAAACAACAAAAATAAACAAACAACAACAACAGCATTTCTAAAAAAATAAGTAATTTATGCAATAGAAAAGTGGTGTCATTTTCTTACTTTCTGACAATGTATCCATGGAAAAATCAAACATTGTAAATAACATAAAATTTTTCATCAATTGCATAAATATATTATTATAAATCCTTTCATAGCAAAGCCAAAATAAAGTATTTTGTTTGTTTAAATATATGAATAATTGGCATGTGAAGAGGGACATTTTCGACAATGTTAAATGGTCAGATTATCTTACTCGGCTTAAATGTATAAATATGCTGTTTCACCTAATACGTGTTGACCAAAGTACAGGGATTTTGCAAAGAAAATTTCTGATCCCTTAAAAACTAAAGTATTTGAATTAAAAAAATATGTGTCTAACATACGTTCCATTCGGAGATCATCTTGAAGTTTATTAATTTTTTTGATATACTTTTTATGTATATTATTGTAAACATCTACAGCGCTGATGACAAAGATGACACAGTGGATAACATCCATTGGCTCTGGGAATTCTCTAAAGAAATCGTCGCTTGATGTAATCGGGTTTGCTGGGTTAAACTGAAATTATAGATATTCACTGCTTATGAATATTGAGAATGTGAAATGGTCACCTTTGAAATGAAGTACTTAGCCCTCGATCATACATTTGTTGCTACGAATTAAAAAATCTCGAATATCTTTACGTTGGCCGTACGTACAAAATACATATAAAACATGTAAACCAGACCGAATTACAACGGTTTAATGGACTAGATGAAACGAACGGTGTTTATAACTTTATTACATATGGAAACAAAATTGAAACGAAAGTGATAACATTTCTCACTTTTATCTTAATATCACAAATTTTAGAGATTCAAACCTTGTCTGGCGAACATTTGTTTCATTGAGCTAGAAACCTCTCACTCATTGCTTAATAGTGACTTGCTCTTGCAACGAATCCGAAAAAGTTTCTTAAAGGTACAGCTCTTTTCATTATCAAACTCTAATAGATTCTTATCAAGTCAGCATGGTTAAGATTTTAAGACTTCATAACAGCAGGTGTCAAGTGCCATGAGGCAGCTGAACGAAGTTGCCCCGTATTTCAAGAACATTGCACTGTTTCATTCCCGATCATGTACAGACTTAATCAAACCGAGTCTGCAAATTTTATGCAATTTTGCTGTGATTTATGCTTTCAAGGGATCACTTTTTTCAGTCTTTTTTTAACAAAAACAGAAGAAAATTCTAAATTAACTATAACGCATATCCAGGTGTATACCTTTATTAGAAATACCAACTGAAGGATATAACATATTCATCTATTTGTCAGTGTATAAGGCAAGAGAGATTTTTTTCAAATATAAATATTTAACCCTGTATGTGACACACAGGACACATAAACTTATTAATGCAAACTATTTTAAGTTTAATAGTTAATGGAAAGTAATCAAAAGTGTTAAGATATGTTATAAAACGTTTGAAAAAGCAATATTACCATTATCCTGTGCTCATTCACTCAAATATACAAAACAATATATCAAGAGGAATATTAAAAACATTTAATAAATAAAAACATCGCCATTATATATATAATTGATTAAACCATGATTTGCCCTGATTTCCTGCATCGTTTCGGACGACACGTCTTTTGTTGCTAAGCGAAAAATCGATCATGTCAGCAAAAAATTATAAAAAATATAAAAAAATCCTGTGTTCTTTTTCGTATCACATTATAATGCATTATAAAGCAAGGAACGATGGTCCATAGGCATGGTAGGGGACAAAATGCCCGATATAATCCTGTTATGAGTCAAGACACATTAAAAATGTAACTTATTTCACATGTGTTTGATTTTACGTTCCCTTTAATGCAGGGCAGATATGAAATGAAAATATTTCAATTGCCTTTCTGGTTGCCAAAAACTGTTAACGAGGTAACAAAATATAAGCGAATATAAGCATTATGTTTGAAGCAGTAATTGTCATTGATCAACTTAATCATCATATTGCTAAATACCTTTACCTGACTCGTGAGGCTTGCTAATTTGGCACGATACTACCGACTCGAACGCTTATCTGTTGAAGGCGTTGGTCAAGTATAAAATATTTGGAAAAGGCCCTCGTCTCAAGGTAAATTTAATTTCTTTACAAAAAAGAATTCATCAATTATTTATGCCTTATATTAGTTTCTGCAAGATGACGACTTGGTATGACAAAAAAAATCGTTCAGACTAAAAATCGAATCTAAAGTGAAACTGACATCTTTATTTCTCACAGTTGTGATTGTTTCTTTAATGTTCAAGTATTGTGTAACTATAACATTAAGTTATAATGTCATTTTACCATGTCTTAAAGGAACTTGCCTACAGATTCATGCTAATCGTAATGAAAATGTAGTAAAAAGTAAACTATTGTCAAGTGAACCAAGAAAATAATTGATGCATTGCAATCTATCTATCTTCAGGAGGGTACCTGTTCAATATTTATTCAGTTCTTGATTTTGTTTTCTTGACTTTAATTACCCGTTTCAATGACATACCATTCCCTGACGTTAACGCCATTTTATTTATTAATAGCATTTTGCCTAAATCCCTAGCCATGGCGACCCTTTTCAACATAGCTTCATCTCAAGTAAGACAATGTAAGCCACACATATAGATGAATGTTGCAACAGGTTCTATTTTATAAACTGAAATTTATAAGGTTAACTGTTCATATGGAGGCTATTCGTTGCCAAAAATCCAGCCTTGTTTATATGAGTTGAACAGTTTGCATACGAACAAAATGTATGTAAACTTCAATGTTGAATTCTTGAATTGAGTTTACCGATTTAACATTGTAAACATGTATTTCAACAAAATACATTTTGTTAAACGACAAACATAAACTGATTTGCTGATAATAGCAATACCAATTGTTCATCTTAACATGCGAATACTCATTGTTCGTGTATACACCGAAAAACAGAAGTTACTTCCTTAACTTTACATTGTCAAACTATCATGATTTTACACGTTTTTCAATTGGAGATAAAATAAGCTGCGCCCATTTACCCGTCCACTTCATCATCGTAAAGAAACGTACTTATCCGCTCATTTCGGTATTTACCATCAGCGACAAGAAGGAAACAAGAACACGCACCGGCGTAGTTTCCGTTTGCCACACCTTTGAGGTGTTGAGATTTTCAACACACATAATTTACTTGCATGATTGCCATTCTATGTCTTAAATCAACATCAGCGGCTTAAAATGATTATAGGCATATAAGTTTTAAAACGTTGTAGATACCACATTTCCTAGAAAAATACACTAACAATAAATAATAAAAAAGTCACCAGGTTACTTACTGCCTGAGGTTAAATATTTTTCATGGAAGTAAAAACTACTGATAAGACTATATTCAACGACAAATAATTTTTACTGAGGTGATTCCAATTTGCATAGGAATGAGTATAATTGACAGTTAAGCTGCTACCTTATCAAATTTTCAAGTCAACATATAAAAGAGATTTTGATACGACTTATTAAAAAAAAAATTAAAACCGATGTTGTATATACCCTTTCGTACATAACTTTATATTTTATCATACTGTATAGATATATTTTCCCATTTTTACCATTTTTGTTCAAAAATAATATTTAAATGAGTCCAAAGGTATGTAAATGTAGATTGTATCATAGTTTGGGGACCTTTCTGTTGAAAATGTGTCAGAGTTAAATGGTTTACATATACATGCACAGTGCGTTAACTGGAGTGCAGGTATTAGTTACCCGGACTCCAGAGCATGCCTATTGATTGGCCCATTTTTGCTGGGATTTAATTATTGTGACGGCAGAGAAAGGGAAAGCGGTTGAAATATTATATTCAGACGCTCGTTCATTGGTTCCCTTTTTAAGGGTTTCATATTTTGTATTAATTTATGTTTGACTATGATACAAAAGAGAAAGAGCATCAAAACACTCGGCAATCTGATTAGTACTCGGTTACGCCCCCTCGAACAAATACGATAGCATCGTGTTTCGATGCTTTTTCTATTACTTATCAATTTATGCATACCTTGTTTATTTTACCTCTAAGAAAGCCATCACTTACAAAACTTAATAAACATTCTGTGTAGTATTTCATGTACATAAAAAATAGTTCTCTGCTTTAATCAGATAGACAGCAAATCTAGGTAACAGCTATTTGTACTGGTATCGTATGATTGTTGCTATTATGATATATTTATTCAATGAATGGAATTAATTAAACTACCGTTATGTAGTGATGAACTGTAATGAAGAAGTGAAATGTAATGTATAAATACGGAATACAGATGTACATACTTACCTCTGGAAAACTCCATTGATACCTCGGAATTCAAGTTCTTTATCAACGATGAAATATACATATTATTGATGTATTAAAATGATATTGTCTTTATATATGGCTTTGTATACTAAATTAAAATGAATTTATTGCAGGTTCCTGAAGACCGAATTGAAAATATTTATTATAATAAAATATTATCTTTTTGTTTTTGTTTCAGATTGTTTGAACATTTTTTTTAGCCAGGGGGGATATGTCATAGGGTACAAAGTACTAACTTTTTTCAGGTATGCCTTAACATTACCTGAGTAGTAAACATTCAATGAGATCAGATTGTTTTTATATCATGCTGCTTTAACTAACGTAAAGTAAAATTTTACCACCTGAATGAAGTAGTCAGTCTGTAAAGTAGTCGCAGTTGTTGTTAGAATGATAGAGATTCGTCCTACTGTCTTTATGATAGTCAGTCCTTTTCTTCACTTACTTCGATTAACCTCTTCTCTATTATTAATAAATCGATAACCAATCACAACACTCTGAAATTCACCGTGTAAAGTAAACATAAACATAGCCTTAGTGTGCTAAATATTATATATATATATATATATATATATATATCTTTATATGTGTACAGGTAATAATGCGTATCAATCTGAAACATGATAATTGTATTTCTTGTCATTTTTGTATTTTGCTAATTCTGTTATTTTGATATGTATAATTTATATATTTGTGTGGTTGTTATAAACCATTTATTTCAGGATATCGTACTTTTCTACTTACACGATAGTTTGTTTTATTGAGGACCTGCTCTACCAAAGGCATGGCCCGCAATAACAGCATTCATAAAAGAAGACCTATACCTACGTCAGCTTACATATATTTAATAATAAAAGGCTAAATCATACCTTATGACTCTAAATACTTCCCATTGGAGGTAAACAGAGATGCTAGGATACACTGAACATTTATCCCAACATTAAAATGAGCCAAATTCACAAGTTATTGATTATACAACGGAATTATCAATAGTAAACATTGAATAGTTTCGTGGTTATACAATTGGTAAAAAATGAGTTTTTCTACAACCCAATATATTCTTTTAACGAAAGAAGGTACATACTTACTGTTCAGTTCTCTTATTCGTGTTGCAAAAAGTGACTTCTATTTATCGCATTCTAGTACTGTTTGCTGAGTGTAAAAGACATGCATACGAGTACTACCCAATCGTTGACTAAATGTGTGGTTTGTGACATTGTATATGGTAAACATTCCCTTATGTTAATTCACCAACTTTAGTTTTTGCATATTATTATGTTCATTATCAGTATAAAAGTTGTAACATTGTTACATTATATCTTAACCAATTTTGCATTACTTGAATATCCTGTACTAGATTAGGTTTAAAAAATATTTTTGTACCAGCAAGAGTTACCGCTCTTTATATTCTATTTTCATGAAAATTGACTCCGCCTATAAATTTTTGTCTATTTCCGAGATAATTCCATATATGAAAGTTGCAAAATCGTTTACAAATGTTAAACGCGATAGAATGTAAAAGGAAAATGTGGTATTGTCAACCTGAGTGTGTCAACCAACTGATGCAGTTACATTCTCAACGTCATGATGCACAGCATTAAACGTATTGTGTACGTTCTATCGTTTATTTCTACATGTCGCACATTTGAAGTTACCGTTTCTAAATACAGTTTGCAATTTATCTAAGTTGCATGTTTACAGCTTCCATTTTATAAAATCGAGACAATCAAAATGATTAATACCAGTGCAGTATGTAACTCTCGGATCGACAATTAGTTTTTTACTCATATGTTTAGTAGAACCGAGGTATGCATTGTCAAGTTTCAAAGGCTGGATTTTTGGCAACGAATAGCCTCCATCCTTTTCAAACTTAGGCCAGTATCAGCAGTACGTAAATAATCACTTCTCTTGGTATTTAAGGCGATTGAAGAGATCCTTAGAGCATCATTTTTGTGATTTAGAAATAAAATAAAGTATAAATGCGTGTTAAGACAGAATTTTATATTATATACATGTATACGCAATAAATATGTTTGATGTGTAAATATTAAATGTGTTATACATTCCCGACGACGGCACAATACGCCAAAAATAATTTTATATTACCATTGTATGAACGTTTATTGTCTCCCATTCTATTAAAAACACTTCAAAAGCTCTTGTATTCTACATGCGATTGAATGTTTTTTGAAAGGCTTTTTGAACATAAAATATTTTTTTCTTATATTCGTATATATATATATATACGATCAATCAAATGATTACAAAAACAGTTAATAGTTTTTTTTAAAATCAAACGAATATCACTGACAGAAATAAGACTACTTGTAAAATTTATTAATAAATGGACCAAACCCTGTATTTGTTCTTTATGTGTCCTTTAAGCAAGTACTCGAAGTCCTTAACGTTGAACCCAGCGCCTTCATTTGCCTCTATTCCCATTGTGTCACGAAGTATACAATGTTTTAAGAGTGTTTCCTGATGGAACTCCGTGTACTGAAATCGGAATATTTTGCTCGTACATTAATTATATATGGCTTAGATAGGTACATTGACATAACTTGTTGTAGTTGGTAACAATCGAAATTCCCTTGTAATAAAGTAGTAGAATGTAAGCATTATCAATTTGAGAAGGCTCAACCTTATTATGCCCAAAAATAAAAGGTAGGATTTTTACGTATTGCATGTACTGTATTTAAACGAAACGCAATAAATACTTGGTTTAAAAGGATAACGTCTTCTATCAGTGATCTGTTATTTCGTAAATGTATAACGAATCATGTGTTTATATTTGAATGGTTTAAAAATGTGCTTTGAAAGGCCTATCGTGATGTTTCTGATACTACGGTTGCTGTTTAATCAAATATGTTTGTTTGTGTGTTTGTTTGTTTGTTTGATTGATTGATTGATTGATTGATTGATTGATTGATTGGGTTTCACGTCATACCGGTACAGTATAGGTCATATTGCGACGTTTCTGCTTTACTTGTGAAGGAAGACCTCAGGTACCCTAACTTGATTATTTCAGGCACGAACCGACACGTGAGTAGAACCACCGGTGTTCTGTCAGCTAGCTTGATATCCTTCTCATCGCATAATCTTAAGGTCCTGTTGGGATTCGAACCAATAGCGGCGAGGGGCAATTCAACTACTCGGCCACGGACACCCCAATCAAATATGTTATTCAAGTAAAATCATCATTAGTATAAAACAAAAAGTAATAATAACAAGCATACTTGAACAGTAAAACTTGAAGCAGATAATCCCGTGTCTGATGGTGATACGTTACTACCTTCACCAATGGAAACAACGGCATTGATAAAAGATGATTTTCCTGATCCAACAGGCCCAATGACAAGTAGGTTAAGTCGGCCTTCTAGTTGTATTGTTTGGATGTTTCCAATGACTTCATGCTCAAGCTTTTTTATAAAAAGATCAGAACAATGAATAACAAAATATTTAAATGTTAACTCTATCATCGTCATAATTCACAAAAAAGAAATAGAATAAAAAAAGAAATTAAACAAACAAAAATACTTACTCCAAACCTTATTCTAACTACATTAAGTGTTCATTTATTACAATCCACTAGATTCATTTAGATTCATGTGTTTGAAATGTGGACATTTGGTTTCTATTGAGTCATTTAATATAAGCCATTCATTTTGTAAATCAACAGATAAAGTACGGGGTTGTTATGCATTTTTGAATACCACACTTATTATATGAGATGAATACTTAACTTTCAACTAGTCGCTGCCCGGGCTTTTATATAGATTTTTCAGCTGTTGACAAGACCAATGCAATCACTATGCTACTCAACAATATATAATAAGCTCATAATAAAAAGAAGAAATTCAAGATTTTTTCTATAAATACAGGCTTTATTTTCATCGAGTGGTATTGAAATAAATATTTCATGAGTGACGGTAGCTACGAGTAAAATATGATAACTGTCATACTACAAGATGAAAAGTAGTCCTTTTTATTAGTCAAAAAACTTGAATTTTCGGTTCATAATATACATTTTTTTCCTGATATTACTATTTTAAAGATTTCCCCCAAAATTGTGTGCATTGGCTGATTTTAGAAAAAAGTAGTCCGGCAAGACGCCAGTGAAAATACGGAAAATACGTTTTCCTGCAGTAAAAAATATTTTTACAGTGAAAATACGGAAAAGATTATACGCATTTTATTTCATCAATATTTCTCAATATTTCATTTAAGTATATTATAAAGTAAAGGAATCACTCAAATGTAACACTGTTTTATAGCATATCTAAATATAAGATGAATCCGAATATAATATCGATTTTACACTGGGAAAAATGAAAACAATGTTAAATAAGTCAATATGCATTTGATACGGATTGCTGGACTTGAGAAATATTAACGAGGCTAAGTTGATAATATTTGACGTAAAAGTATTCATATTGAAACCTTACGTAGTGAACATGTTGGAAGTTTATCGGTTACATTTCATAAGGCGTGAAACAAAAAGATTTATCTTATGTTATCTTATAATCCGTTTTATTGCATGACACTGCATTACTTACATTCAAAGTCAAAAACGTCTGTCTCCATGGTTTATCTGTTAACAAGTTTTCTTTTCGAGATTCCGTCCGCAAAGTTCCTTAAAACAAAAAGACCACAATCGATGTTAACGCTCGTCTCTTGAAAACACATTTTCATTAAAACTTTCCGAGGTAAAAATGGGCATAACTACTAAGATATTGTTTTTAGCATGTCTAACGATTATTCCATGTAATGATGACGAAGTGTCAATAGTTTCATCTTCATACCTGTGATTGTATGAAATTTTCCCTACTTTTTAGACAACTTTAACAAAACTCCAGTTAAAAGGGGACATAGCTGATTTTTTTGTAAGATAATGTCCCAAATCTAACAACTGGTTCCTGCTAAATATAAACACGTATTCAATTGTAACAGTTCATGTTGATTCCATTCACAGTATTATAATCCTTCTACTTAGTGACACATTTGACTTAACAAAAATACTTAGTTAAAAAGGGACATAGCTCCATAAGTATAGCTTGCAAGATTGTATTTTATTAAATTATATCAATTTTAACATATACCTTTTATTTTTAAATATTCTACTAAAAAGGCAATTTTAAAATAAATTCTACAAAAGGGGCATAACTCCTAAAATATATATCTTGCAGGATTATGCCGATACGGACGTCTAGGTGCATGACAGTACAAGCCGAAATGTTCTCGGGCTTATACAAATATTTGTTTGGAAACGTTAAATTACTTGTAGGCATCTTGATGACTATTCTTTCCGAAAAAGGACTTCTAAAGATTTTTCATGAAACGTTGAAATAAATGTTTATATATTCATTTGGCCACAGAATATGCCAGCTAAGCACGGTGAGCAAATCTCCGACCATTTAATCAAAACCTATTTAATGTGTTTTGTCAAGCCAGTTATTTAAGGTACTTTGGCAATAATCTCTATCTCAGAAAATATTAGGATATTGACAAATCTTAAGAAAAATCATACACTGTTGAAATAAAGAAACAAAAGGAATTAGTAGAGAGTTTCCAAAATGGCAAAGTTGAAACAGTCACAAGTTCGGATTTAATTGGTTTGTTCATGGACGGTAAGGGAACGTTTAGGCTACTACAAAACCCATACCTCCAAATATCTGAATATCTGCTCAAGCAGATTTTGTGTGTGCATGAATGTAGTGTGTGTGTATGTGCGTGTGTGTATATGCGTGCGAGTTGGTGCGTGTGCGTGTGACTGCTCGCGCGTGTAGATGAGCTTATGTTGGTACCTTAGTATTATCTCTTTATCGACACATCATTCTGTAGATTATGATATCTTATTTAAAATAGTTCAAAAACTTATTATAAGTGATGATTATTTTTGTCTTCAATTCAAGTAAAGTTATTTCATCCTATTTCAGACAACTTGTTTGGTCTTTTCTTGTTTACTACTCCGACCAAGCAGATGACCTTCAATGTTGTTTGAACCATGTTTTGCATCCCATACCTGTACAAACCAAGATGACCTAGGACTATATTTAAAGAAAGTGACATGCTTTCAGTTATTTCTTAAACCCTACAGCATAATTATATGTTCCAATCTATCCTTATGACTTATAAATATTTAATGTTCAACTTTATCCTTATGACTAATGAAATATTTATATTAAGTGTTTCCCCATAAAAAATGGCATTGAACATGACAAGGATCCGATTCGATAACTTTGGATATTATAGAACGAGCTTTTTAATTTTTTCAAGAATCTGTCTTAGTTTGCACTTCTTTAGAAACCAACTGAATGTTTGCGATCAACCTTAAGCAGTTAGTTTATTTCTTTAGTAAAGTAAATATGGTGGTAAAAATGATCGATGTCACAAATTGAAGGTAAAATGTGTAGATTATTACGCAAACAAAACAGGCATTGTGTCACACTATATTGCTTACCTGATAGCAACCTTGCAAATTCTGGATAAAATGTGGTAAGGTGTATGCGATGTTTTTTGACGAAAAGTTATAAAGAATTTCGAGGCGTGTAAGGTATAATATGAAAAAAGCAAACAAATGCCGTATCCCCACATGACCTAGCAACACAATACTACAGGTAAGAGGCCAAACAAGACACCAAAAAAAAAAAAAACAGGACAGGGCAAAAGGTAAAACACGGACGAGGTGTTTACTAACATACATTGTAATACATGATCAATAGAACCCGACAAGGAAATAAATGAAGACGATCTTATTAGTTGTAACTGTCACATAATTATTATTTGTAAACATATTGTATTGATTTTGTTCACTATATATTAAGGACATGTTCCAGTATTTGCCTCTTGTAAAATTGTGTACGCAAAATGAAAAATGGGAACAGTATAGCCGCAGTTCATGAGCTTTTTTGAACAGTTTTCTCAGCAACTACTTATCACAGTCTCTTGATAGTTGGTATCTAGCATTAACACGTAATCCCATACCGTGGGATGGGATCTTAGGTCGGTCGCTTATCTGCTTCCTGATTACCGACAATATGGTCAATGGTAATTTTTTTAAATAGAATCACAGCCTAATGATATTTGGTATACAAATGCAACCCGGTCATCTCTGTTTTATACCCATTTTTAAAATAGATTTTATCCAGATTTTTCTTAATACACCATTAAAGGATTTCAACATGTATAAAATATACAGCCTACTTATAGTTTGAAAGTGTGACTAACATTTACTTTATAGATTTAAATAGCTGCCGGTTTCTTTTTGCCGCGCCAGTTTTTGGCAAATTCAACCCCTATTTTTACGCGCTTTAAAAAAATGAAAACTATCTTAAATTGTCATATTTACTAAATGGTTTAAAAGTTAATATGTTTTGTTTTTCTATCTTTAATACTTTTTTGTAAAAATGCATTGAAAGTTTGCATTTGCCATGGCAAAGTGTGTTTTGCCATGGCATTTCGGCATTTTGCCATGGCAAATAATTTGCCATGGCAAATTAGAATTGCCATGGCAAGATTTTTCCTACTTTTGCCATGGCAAATTTGCCATGGCAATTATTTTTTAAAAACCTCACAAAACATTCTAAAACTTATCCTATGACATGTTATTGGTGCTATTGTTATGTTTTTATTGCAATCTCTAATTTTTTTCATTTTGCCATGGTAAATTTTTGCCATAGAAATGCCATGGCAAATTTCTGCCATGGCAAATTTGCCATGGCAACTCCATGGCAAAAAATTGCCATGGCAATTCAATGGCAAAAATTTGCCATGGCAAAATATTATCAATAAAAAAAACAACATTTTTTCTTTGATTTTTTTTTTAAATCATTAAATTGCTATCCAAAGGAAAATATAGTCAATTTTTGTAAAATGTTTTAGTGTCATTAAAAAATGGTCTGTGGAATGTTTTAATTTTCAATTTTATTCTGATAGTACTATATTTACCAGGATTGGCAGGAGTGTAAGAATTAAGTGGCCCTTCATCAAATCATACGGAATCAATCCTGCGCTAAACTATCATTTGTTTAGGACATTAACCTCAATTTAAGAAGGAAATGTTCTAGTTGAAGCGAAAATGGAAAAGTTACCGCCCCTTAAAGATTACTCATCATTTGCATTTAATCAAAACACGAAGGGGGCAGGGGACCTAAAAATGAACAATTTTATAATTCAGTGTGGCTAGAAACACAATTCCAAATATTTCAAAATCTGTTTTACAGGCAGATAACCAGTTGCACAGCATTATTCAATGATTTATGACATACATTGAAGAAAATAATAGTTTGAATGCATTGCTCCTTAAAAAATGACTGACAGTAATTTATATTTACCCCCACCCAGCCAAAATCACACCTAAAATATACCAATATGGGCAATCTTCATGAAGGTGCAGCATACTCTAGAATCCGCCCGATTCCTTAAAAAATATCACTTACACGCAGTGCAAGCTATGGCATTTTCAAAAATGACCAAGTGTCTGTCATGCGTTTAGATTTTTCACCAAATTTATCTTGTTTGGCGCCAACTGTCAAAGCTTGATTTTTAACTTTTTCACCTCCATTCGGAGAGTCACAAATATAACAAAGCTACCAAAATGCTTAGTTTCGGGTAAAAAACAACAAAAATACTGCTCGTTTCCTACACACAAACGAGAAAGAATTACAATGACAGAGAAATATCAGAAGTTTCCAGTACCTTCAAAACACCATGTCTGAGTTATTAAAACAATTGATCGGGTCCATCATTCGAATATCTTCCCTGTCCCCATATTTCCCGTCGATAATTTGTATATTTTTTTTCTGTAAAATATGATAAACAAAACCAACAAGGAAAGAAAGTATGTTTGCGGTGGTTCCCTCGTCATGTAATTTCGTTGATTCGTTATACATATTGAAAATGTAAGCAACGATTGATTCAAGAATTAATATAGGGCCGGGAAATATATTTGAATATTCGAAATCGAACATCGAAAAACGAATACGAACATTTGAAAAACAGAAGAAATTTCAATCAAGATCGTAAATTAAACCATTGACCTTTACTTGACCCTGTGTTCATATGTTTGTATAACGCGTGACATCAACTATTGCAAATTTACTGTGAAAAGGTGTGAGTATAGTTAATCAAAAGGGCACCCGTTTCACAGTTAATAATTTTCTTGTTAAAAGTATATACATGTAATGTAAAATTTTCCGATTTTAATTATCTTATTTTATTGTTTTCTGTGCTATAATATCTAGGGGCGTGAGGGATGTTGCACTTGTTCATTATCCCTCATGTATAGACTCAATCAAACTGAGACTGCAATTTTCATGTAATTTTGTTGTGATTAATGCTTCAGTGGATCACTATGTTTCCAGATATTTTTTTCGATCAATCAATAATTGTCTTCAAATGTAAAAAGAAAAATGAATTTGCACGTATTAATCGGCGCGTTATGAAAGCACGGAAATGGTCATCCCTCAAGGCAAAACACTTCAAACTTGAAAATGTTGCAGACTTGGTTTGATTGACCCTGTTTATGGACGGTAATGTCAAGTGCAAACTACCGTCTACGCCCCCTGGCACCGTCTAAAGCAGAATTCAGCATTTTAACATGAAAGGGTGAAAATTTGAATTTAGAAACATCCGCAGATGTATTCAAACCGCGGGTATCATGGAACCTTCAATGTGATACAGAAGTGCCATTCCATGAAAGGCGGAGTATTGTCCCAAAGTAATAATCAAAGGGCTGCAAGTTCTGTGGTATTTTCTGATCGTTGCTATCGCAATCGTACTGTATATCTGTATGTATTTTCCTGTATATCCTGACATCGCTAAAAATAGCATTTTAATTGATTAAAATCATATTCATCCGCGTACATGTATTGACAATTCTATAAACCAACGCTACTTTTAAACTTTGAATGCGTTGTAATTAGTTTGATACTTGTAACAAAATATTTCTTTCTTTTACATCGCAAGTTTTAAGCTGTTTTGAGAACTACATTGCATATATATATATATATAAAACATGTGGACACAGAATCTAGTATAGCAATGTTTGATCTCATCATATTTATTTACTGTCTTTTAGAAATAGTTCGGGCGCTCGGTTTACTAAGTATCAAAAAATGCCCCATCTTATATATTGATGAAAATTAACGGTGTATAGTACAAGGAGCGTAAAATTGGTAGGTATTGGTAGTTGGATATTCGATTTAATGGATATGTAGCAAGATAGATGTGCTCTTCAAGATTGATTCATGTTCGCCATGCGAAAAACTGCTGACCAGTTAAACTACTGAAAATTGCTGACCTCTTATTTTAGATAATTATATAGATAAAATTATGTATAGATGTAAATTTCTAGTACCATCGCACTATCGTATTGTCGCCATTGAATTATCGCACTGTCGGCATCGCATTATCGGCATCACACTATCGCATTGTCGCACTGTCGCCATCGCATTGTCGCCATCGCACTATCGCATTGTCGTCATCGCACTGTTGTATTGTCGTCGTTGTTCTATCGCACTGTCTTATTGTTGCCCTCTGGATTATAAAGTATAACTACGATGGCCCTAACGATATTCCATAGTAATATGCATAGGTCACAGTCTGTACGTTGTTATCACTTTATCAACGTTTTCTTCGGAAACACACAAGCATCTGTCGCTGTACGTAGTACAAAGTCGATAGCATCATGCCTATGATCTTATTTTGAAAACAAAATCATGTTCCCATACAATGAGGGGTGGGGGTTGTTGAAAACTCCCGGATTTCACTCTCTGTAAGTGTAACAGCATATGAAACCTAATACCCGTACTGTTGAACTGTTGTTTGAATGTGAGGAAAATCGAAAAATCATACGCATCTTCTAGATGAAAGCATAACACATGTTTGATTTTATATCGTTTATTTAATAGTGTTCGTGATGAAAATGTATGTCGAAATAAATTACTTATCTGTATAAATGTGCATATACCGTAGCTAATCACCTGTATTTATATATTTGAATCTACTGTGCGTTTCGGATAATTATTTAGTGGCACGGTGGTCAAGTCCACTTTAACGGTGTAAAACAGTTATCATATTGTGTTTATTATCTTAAGTCAAGCAGGCTTGCCATATAAATTAAAATATCGACAAATTTACCAACTGGCGGCGTAACACAGTAGGTAAAGTTGTGTGGTAAATTTTTAGTTACATATCAATGCAAGACAGCCAGGTTCGGTCCCAAATTGTTTTGTATAATTATCAATCGATTAAGAATTTCTTTTTTTCTTGTAAAGATTATTAGCGCTGTGTTATTTTTTATTAACTTCTATTTCACTTTTGTTTTAAAATGTTGCTATATCTAGCAAGTTGGTGCAACCTGATACGGAATGCATACATGTACATAAATTGTTTCAACTATAGTTAAGTTGGCACGAAAAACTTGTGCACTGCAAAAGTACTACATTGTACTTATATATAATACACACTGCACATAATAAAAATTATTATTTCCGGTATATATAAATTATTCGAAATTATAACAAAACTGCCTTTATATTCGAATTAATTTGCATCTCATGTAAAAATAAAAATAGGGAAAGAAAAAGGAAAAAAAGGTTTGACAACTTGTGTGGCTCGAACTCATGATACAATTTAATTTGTATGGCATCCTAGTGACTTAACCAACTTTGCCAACGAGACTTTTCAAATTCTATTGCTGATTTTGAATCATATTCACTTCTAAATACCCTGTTTTACCTATTCAGACAAAGATTGTACACAAAAATTGCAACATCACTCTCACATTATCATAGCGGCACAGTACATTAATTCTATCAAATCTAATCAGTTTAAGAATAAGTTCTCAACTGGATAACAACATTTATATCTGAAACAAATATTAGATATATGACACACATGTACTTTTATTGGGATTTCATAAAATAAATTCGGCCAAGTTGCACGAGACTGCACAATTTTTCAAGTGCCTCAGAAACAGAGAACGATGAAATCGTGCGTATTCTTTTATCCCGAAAAAGACCCTAACAGTTTGATAAGCAAACATTAGGTTCACTGACTAGATACTTATGTAGGGTTTCTTTCATAATATTCACAGTTTCTGCATAATACTTTATGATTATTTGATTGTGACATTTTCGTATCGTAGGTAAAACTATGATGGTTGATTTGTGCCATTCGTGTTTTCGCCTGCGACCCCACCAAGCTAGAATTAACAAGTTAAAACGGCGGGGTCGCGGGACGAAAACACGCTAATTAGCAAGAGCGCGGGGCGAAGTTTAATGAGCGAGACAAGATTTAAGAAATAAAACGGCGGGGCGCACAGCGAAAACACACATATTAGCGCCCCGCTAGTGTTTTCGCTATGCGCCCCCACCATTTTAACTTGTTATTTATCGACTTTTCGCTTGGCGTGGTCGTTGGACAAAAACACTCTTATTAGCAGAGGCAGAGTTTTATTTATTAAACTTCGCCCTACGCCCTCGCTAATAAGCGTGTTTTCGTCCTGTGACCGCACCGTTTTATTTCTTAAATCTAGCTTCGCGCCCCCGTGTAGACCCCCTGTGACTAAGAATAGAGTACCGCTCAAGCCGGTGCGAGGGGGGCGTGAGGGATGTTGCACATATTCATTATCCCTCATGTACAGACTCAATCAAACCGAGTCTGAAGTTCTCGTGTAATTTTGTTGTGATTAATGCTTCCGAGGGATCACTTTGTCTCCAGATTTTTGAATTTTCAATTGTATATTTAATGTAGGAAAGATACGATAATTATTTTTTGCGGTGGTTCTCTGGTCATATAATTTCGTTGATTCGCATATTGAAAATGTAAGCAATGATTGATTCAATAATTATTATACTTACATATTCCAACGTCTGCAAGATAATGAAGGCATAGAGGGTGAAGGCAGTCCAAGTCAATATAAAAGACATGCGCATGCTTGAAATTGGGAGTATCCGTACCGTTCGGCTCGAAGTAAATCTGGATACCCGGGGTTCGAATCTCGGGTGGTGAAAGTCATTTTCACTGTGATTGATCGTACCACATTTCGAAGAGTACCTTAAGAGTACACGGCATGTACTGAAGTTATCAGCACGTTGCAATTTAGAGTGAATGCAACTACATGTAGTACTGCGAAGCTGCTTGACAGCCTGTCCAAGAAAATGTGGTGGCTGAAATGTGCTCTGGTAAATTAATTGTGACTTTCGTTGGTAAGGAGGTTAAACCACCTATGTAATTATGGAATATGTTTTGAACATCTTAAATATTCTATCATGCTCTAGATGTTATGAATAATTAAAAAATCCTTGGAGACAGCAAGCCGATCAAGAAGCCAAGTGACTAACAGCATAATGTCCACACGTGATCCTATCTGATAACCGATTACATCTGTATTGTATATTCAGCATGGTAATAAAACACGAACAGTAACAAACAATGACAAACAGCTATATCGAAATATATCATTTGAGTAAATGAACACACAAAATCATCCAACGTTTTTGTTTCAAAGTTTATTTAGTTATAGTAATACAGGCATTCGAGTGGTTTGTTCCTATCCAGTTATTCATTTCTGCAATCGCGTCTTTGTTTAAAGATCCTGAAACTCATTTTTAAATCATAAATATGACGCTCAAGTAAAGATTTATCAACATTGTAAGTTCTAAACACCATGAATTCCGAATTTACATTTAATGAAAATAAAGGGGGGGGGGTAATTAGAAATTTATGTTCGATAAAGTCTGAGCAAAATGATTCAATAAGAAATGAATAAATATATTTTAATGATTATCTTTAATGCGTATTAGCATTTGTATTACATATTAAACATATTATCCCATATACATGTAGCATGAAACAACCTAAATTATCTAAGGAAAATCACAAAATGTCATAATTGTGCAAAAATCATATACATGTAACATAATAATAAAATAATAATGAGCCATTTTTATTTATTGTGTTCAATTGCGCCAATAAGACCTTCATATCCAGACATCTGCTTACTTGTAGATTCTTGCTTGGAATTAATTGAGATCTAACAGAACTTTATTATGCTTTACTTGAGCCTCATATAGACACAGACCTTACTCTTTGCCTACATCGTACCATTTGCTTAAACTTTATTAATTTGGCTAAAGAAATCTATAACAATTTGGCTTCATGATTATTTGCACAGGTTAACAACTACCACAGCTATACAGACTCAGCTATCTTACCCCTTACACATTTATCTCACAGCTGTCTGTACTACTGAGTGAATGTGACATTCAGCCAAACTATACAGTATTGAAATTTGTTCAACAGAACAGGATTTAAATTGACTCTGAGCCATAAACCATGATATCATGTCGCCTGAAAGGGAACCATAATTATGTCACAGGTACTGCAAAATGATGGGACTCAAACCCAGGACCCTTAGAAATATTGTACCTCAGATATTCGGCCACTTTTTCCGAAAAGTTCTCACCATGTATCAAAATCACATGTCATTTGTTTAATAAGGATTGATCCTTTGTTATGTCCTAATATTTAAAAATCATAATTATTATCTGTTATAATTAATGCACTATCAAACTTCACATGTGAAAATATTTACAGTGTTCACTATACTGTGAGGGCTATGCACCTTTCTTTTAGGGAATCAAATTCAAATTAAGGCTAACAAATTCTATCCTTTTTAGCTTGTTAAGCTTATAATTGCTAACTAGTTAGGTCAGGTTTCACAAAATCTAAAGTAACATATAATCTTGTACTATTCTTGAGAATATTTAATATGTGGATTTATACCAAATTAATAAGCTGATCTTTAAAGCAGATCAAGCATTGTTATTTGTGTGCACAATTTATATTAGCTGAATGAACATACAGAAGATCCAAGAAAAGATCAAGGAATCCACTATTCATGCAATATTAAGAAATAATTAATGACATTTTTGTTTCCTTGCATAATTCATATATGCAAATGAAAAACCAGGATCAGCTCTTTCATGTACAATGTACAAATTCTACATGGTTAACCGGTCCCATGTAAGCTGTATAGCTTCCTTAAATATCCCTCATATGACTGTGAGGGGTCAGCAAGCTAAACCACTTGGCTGCAGTCAGAGCCCCTGTTTTGCATTAAAATTACATATGTATGAAAAAGAAATACCAAAACCTCTTATATATGACCACTTGAACAACTATCTTTAATGCTTGCAAACACATGTATTTTTAAGTCCTGTATATACTTGTGGTTGAAAGTTGACAATAAATGGTTTTGGATAGGTTTATCAAAAGCAAAACAAGTTAAAACAGCTGGCAAATTCATCCTATTTTTAATGAAAGCTCTAAAAAAGTATTTAAAATTTTAAATGTGAAATGTTGTGAAGTGAACAATTTTTGTTTTTACAAAATTTGCTTGCAATCCACATAAATTACCAAAAAGGAGATCAAAATAAGCAAAAACAGCCCTAGGACCTTGCACTGTGTTAGTAAGACAGTAAGAGATATGGTGGTAAACACTGACATTAATTATTGCAAAATCCAGTCCTTAATCATAACATGAAAATTATCATTTGTATATGTACTTGAATTTAAAACATTTTTTCTTTTCTACATTTTTATCAAGTTTTATTTTCTTGAATATTTTCGCTCATCTGGAGGCATGCCGCTTTAAGAGCCAAAAGTATACTTTTATTAAAAAATAGTGGGCCTAATATTTATCTGGCTCGACTAAACCGACATAACAAGGGCTGCATGCTGGTGAATTCAAATTTTATTTTTAGCTTGAGTATTATGTAGAGCAGTGCTACTCACTCATGCATTGGCATAGATCTGTACTATTCAGTTTTGTACTATTCAGTTTTAGTGCAACAATTTAACTTGATATTTCATTTTTTTAACTTTTAACTTCAAATATTATATATGTTCCTTATCATCACTCACATAATATGGGACTCCAGTTATTTTTCTCACTTAATAGAAAGGGACCTTAGATTTACATGTAGGTAAAAATTATTGCTAAAATTTCCACTTTGGGTAGAAAATCAGCTGGTGTACATAAGGAAAACTGCATTATTTCAAAGAAAAATTCAATTGGACTTTAGCATCAATATTTCTAGAATTAGCTCCCCTAAAGCCTAGTATAAGTTACTCTATACATGTTTTTACTCTAAACATAACTTGAATTTACTTCTTTTTTCAGGGATACACTTTAATATAATCAAAGTCCCTTAGCCTCAACTTTTTTCCTTGACATGTCAAAGTCAAACATTCAGTATCAGGCATAATTTCAGTTTCAAAGTCAAACCGGCAATCAAAAATAAACATACATGAAACAATTTGCTGATCACTTATAAATTCAATATATAACAATCTGGCACATAGTAAATATTTACAAGTTCACCAAGAAAATCGCCTGGCCTGTTTGTTATGTTTATCGAAATAATATGACGTGAATATCGATGATGTCATTTTGGAAATTATTTATAAATTGTGGCGTCACTTCATTAAGTTGGTGCTTAAAACTTAACTATTCACTATCTAATCTGTTCGTAATTGAAAACAAATAAAATAACAAATAGAATTGTCAGGATATTAGATAAAATTGTTTGATTAAAGGCTAATAAGCTATTGAAACAAGTCTGTTATAATGGGTGGAGCTTATTTTTGATATCAGGTTACTAACCTGATATCAAAAATAATTATCAGTCAAGTGTTATCGAGCAGTTATCATCGCAGTTGCATGATAAAAATTAATATAATACAAACGTGTTCCCTTCAAAATGATGCTTTTTGTTTGTAAAGTGATCTTCAATAAAAAAAGAAATATAAACTTGTTTACTTATTATATAAAATATTTTTAAATGTTTGTTATTTATCTTGTATAAATAAAACAACATGTAATGCATTTATCAACAGGCAATGTATTTTGCAATGTCACAAGGATGGATTGTAAAGAATTCATATATCCCAAATCATTGAAAACTCTATTACCAAAAATGTAATAATAATTTAAGAAAACGTCTTTCAAAGTTTGTGTCAAATAAGTCCATTTATCCTGCTACTGTCTATTCCATCAGCTGGATAAAACCCTGCCGGATAAACTTATCTATCTTCAGTCATTACGTCATATGATGACGTCACATGGTTAGCAGCAAAACAAAATAAAATGTAGATGCTATTTTACCGGGTAAAAGTAAGAATTAAACCATTTAATTAATCTAAAAACATGATTTAAAGCAGGATAAATCAAATACATGGTTGATGTCGGGATGGAGAATCCCAAAGCGTAGCTCTGATCGCGTTGGCGTAGCTCTGATCGCGTTGATATTTCGACTATCCCGACATCAACCTGAACCATGTATTTTCTATATATCAATAATATGGTTCCAACAACAGAGAGTGATAAAACAAACCAATATATTAACACTGATAATCAGATTAATAAATTTTTAAGTGGGCCGAGTTGACTATGGAGTTGATCTGTGCCGAGTTGGAATGGTGTTTGGACTTTACACCTCCTGGACGTTTCACCCCTGGACGTTTCACCCTCAAAACCCTGGTCTTTTCACCTCCACTTTTTAAATTTGATAAATATATGAAATTATGGGTTATAATATTTTATATAATATAACACATACTTGCAAACAATTACATTCATGATATAAAGAAGATTTTTTTTGGACATAAATATAGTGAAATTTACCTGGAAAAATAATTATAAATATGAGTTCTGAAAGTATACATGTATATTATTTCATTTTTTTTTGTTATCCAAAAATTGAATACCATAAAAATATTAATTAATTAAAATGTGTTTTTATATAACAGTTGTTGGGCTAATAGATAAGAACAACTAGAAGTGTGAAATAATTTTAAATAAAGCATTATAAACACTGGTTTATTAATTACTAAATTAGAACCTTTAGAAGTGTGTAACTTATAGTTCTCTGTAACAAATTTGTGACAATTTAATTGACTTGTCAGATTAAAGTACCTTTTTTAAATAGAAATAGAAGAGTTTCTTGTGATGTAATTCTTGGCAACACATTAATTGTAATTCAGGTAAGTGATAATAGGAGGTGTAAAGACCAAAGGTGAAACGTCCAGGAGGTGTAAAGACCAAAGGTGAAACGTCCAGGAGGTGTAAAGTCCTGAAATCGTTGGAATAGGGCCGAGCTGACTAGGGGCCGAGTATGTTAGGGCCGAGCCGACACTTATTCAAATCAAATACATATAATTAGACAATATATCAGTAAACTTAAGTGTGCCATACCCCTAGATCTACAAATGTCGGCTGGCTGGTCGGCTAAAACAAAATTAAGAAACGAAAGGTTGAGCTACATACCGCCCATTTCTTAAAACAGACTGACATGGCCTACAGTACCAGTAAGCATTATTAAAAACTAACATACTTTCATCGATGCTTGAAATAACCACATTCTAATATAAAATATCAAAACAAGCTTACCTCAATCAAAGCTCTTCGATTTTCCAGGATTTTCCATCAACTCGACATTGGGAACGAACGATGTCGAAAGACTGCCACTGATTTGGACAATATTTCATCCACACGATACGTTGTCACAGAAAAATAAAAGTTGGTATCGTAGAAAATATCTCTATGCTCATGAATAAAAGGAAGAACTGCACTTGGATTAATTAATGAGCTTCTAAACGAGGTTAACACACAATTGTACCAGAAAGTCTTACATTTCTCACGGCCCCGTCCGACAACTACCTGCGCATGCGCAGAACGTAAAGTCTTACGTTTCTCACGGGTCTGACAAAATTCACGCCACACCGGTATGTACCGGAATACGGTATTTAGTGTGGTGCTCCAATCCTTTTTTTTTTTTAGTCCTACTCAAATGTCAACACTTAAAAGCGCTGGAATAAATTATACCGATTCATTCATAAAAGGCAGGGTGATATAATCCTAAGCAGGAGTCTCATCTAACACAATAATATTCATGTCTGACATTTGTCTGATTTGTAAAATACATTATAAAACTGAGATTGTTTAGCACATTGTACATGAAAAGAATATATCATTAATATATATTAATATATCACCATGTTGTTATCGGGCAATTTTCGATCTAAAATATGACTTTCTTTCAACAAATGTCATGCTTTCATTATGTTACATGTAAAAGAATGGAAGAAACCATTTAATCCTCTAAGAATAGAATTATCCAGTACAAAAGACGAACAACTATCGGTGTAAACGCGGTAAAAAATATGGTGTACATGGTTTTCATGATGTCATCTTCCGAAATTTTGTCGTTTTATTGATAAACCAGCAAGTCACACAGATATTATTTAAACCGGAATTAAATGTTTACCGTAAAAAAGTAAACATAACCGAATAAGTTCACGTACGCATGGGGTTTTGTCTGTAATATTTAACAGAAAATAAAATATACAACGAAAATAGTCTTCGACATATGATAAAGGAACTCAGGTACTTATGTACAGTATTAGTACTGTATGTATTATGCTGAAGACAGTTATGTGAATCATGCGAAAAAAATTACCACAGGCTCAAAACTTCTACTTTAGAAAACAACGCTCTTTTTTCCAAACATGGTGTTTAAGTAAATCAAAAAAAAATAACTTTAAGCCTTAATGCCTTTAGACATAATAATATAATAACATAGTTATCATTATTAAATTTACGTTAACATATATAACGTGAGCATAAAAGTGATCGTATGCAGAAGTTAGGAGTATTTTGGAAAAGAAAAATAAATTTCCTTCTGTCAGTCTCTTTCCTACACAAACATATACATCTGACTATTCATTTAAGACAAGTTCTACAGAATCATATAATGTTCGGGTAAACTCGATAATGTACATCAATTACAGAAATTTCCGAGTGTCATTGTCTCAGTACAGGAAGTTATACATGTACCGTAAAGGTACTAAACATAACCGAATAAGGTTCACGCATGAACACTGAAAAATTTCGGCGGGACGCTCTTGGATGGCCCAATTTGAGTGTACGGTCGCCCATATGGGCTTTCCGGGGGCGACCTTAAATAAACCCATCGAAAAAAAAAAGGTACTGATTATTCCTGTTAAGCTAAGTTGAAATCCCACCTGTAGTTTGACCTGTGAAAGATGGACAAGCTTAATGCGGACGAACGGCAGACAGATGGCGAAGGCAAATACAATACGGCTCCCAAAAATTTTCTTCATGCTGGTATGGTTAAAAAATATGAAATATAATGTATTTATGCTATTTTATACTAATTTGAAAATGATTACAGCTGGTAAGCAAACATATTTTGGAAAATTCAACATGGTGGCCATCTTGGATTTCGGCAAGCATGTTGCATATGCAAAACCTAGATCCAAAGCTTGAATATAAATAAATATGCAATACCATAATTTTAAAATGATCTTATTTTATACTGTTCTGTAATGACGACAACAGCTGAAAACTATTACATTCTGAAATTTTTAATATGGCGGCCATCTTGGATTTTGGCAGCCATCTTGGATTTGCACAACCTGGATCCGAGGCTTGAATATATAAATGTGTAATATAATAAAGTGGTGCTATTTCATACTGACCTGTAAAGAATACAGCTAAAAAACTTTAATATTTTGAAAAATTAAAATAAATGGCGGCCATCTTGGATTTTGGCGGCCATTTTGGATTTGCACAACCTGGATCAGAGGCCTGAATATAAATTAATCTGTAATATAATGAACTGATGCTTTCTTATACTATTTTAGGTATGACTAAAGCTGAAATACACAAATATTCTGAAAATTTTTATATATGGCGGCCATCTTGGATTTTGGCGGCCATATTGGATTTTTAAAAAGTGGATCCCAGGCTAAAATGAATTGAAATACTATTTCCTGCCACCATGCCAAGTTTCATGCTTTTCACAAGAGGTGCACAATTCACCCTATTTTATGCACGGATTTCTTGGACTACACCATAACATTTGATGTTGACCGCATTCTTGTTAGTTTCTACAAATGGATAGTTTTATATGATGTGTAACACGAGAAAAGTCAAGACATTTGTATTTGATAAAGGAAGCAGTTAAATCAAGTTATGTCGTAAATCATATATTATACGTATTTTTTTCGTAATCTAACGTACGTTTTTCATCTTATAATGCAAGATAAACTACTTTTAACTTTCTGACAAACACTTACATCTTTTTAAATATGTATTTCTTTCCTCAAAGCATATTTACATATAACAAACATTCTATAAAATTATAAAAAAAGGTCATTTGATATGTATCATATAAGGGTGGTCGCTATACGTTTCCGTAGTTTTATGATATTAATATCTACACAAATATAAGATCTATGCGAAAATAAGAACTGTATGAAAATAATGTCTGTTTTTAGACTAATATGTTTACGAAAATAAGATTTGTGAAAGTGGACACTGTACGAAAATAATGCATCCTAACGAAAATAAGATTTATACGAAAATAAGATCTGTACGAAAAAAAATGTCTTTATAAGAATAAGATTTATTCGAAAATAATATTTGTACGTTAATAAAATCTGTATCAGAATGATATAAAAAAAAACTCTATATGAATATAATGTCTTTATAAAATAAGATCTATAACGAAAATAAAATCGGTGTAAAATATATCTGTATCATAACGAAATCCATAAAAGATAAGATATAAGTATATGAAAATAAGATATATGATTGGTGACTGTGATAAATCGCCAATAAACACCTTTAACAATGGGCTTTAACAAGTAGTTGTCAATTACGGTAAGTGCGAAAATCCAATAATCCAATCAACGTATTAGCGCATTGATTGCTGCCGATAATCATGTGCACGTGTCAACCGTTATGTCATTTTTTTTTTTCTCTCAAATCCGTACATTATCTAATTAAAGCACTTAAAGCAATAAAGTTATATCCTTTTATTTTACTAAATTTCATATTACACTTTATTCCATTCATCTTTTATTTCGGTATAAATCATTTCCATACAGATATCTTATTCACATATAGATATCTTATTTTTTATGGTGTCATTTTGATACATATATATTTTTATACAAATCTTATTTCCGTTAAAGATCTTATTTGATAATTTATCATTCTGAAACAGATATTTTTTTCATACATACATTTGTATTATTTTCATATAGATGTTTTCGTAAGGATATTATTTTCATGCAACTTTAAATTTCATATATCTTATATTTTGTAAAAATCTTAGTCGAAAACAGACATTATTTTCATACAGATCTTATTTTCGCAGATATCTTTTTTCAGTATACGAGCAGATCTTATTTTCGTGCATATATGTGAATTCATACAGATATTATTTCCATTATTTCCATAAAGATCTTATTTTCGTATAGATCACATTTTTCAACAGGGTACTTTATACGTATATATAGTATTTTCATAAAGGTATTATTTTTTGACTGATGTCATTTTCGTATATATATACCTTATTTTTTTATTTCATTCAAAGAAATCAGTTTTAACAACAAAAATACGAATTTAATACATAAAATTCAAAAATAAATATATCATTTTTCGTAGACCCGATCTTTATTTTCGCTTTACACGGCGATTTGAGGTATTCGCGTACGATGATATTTTCGGCTCAAACATCACTTTTGAAAATATTTTTTGGTTCTGAAATTTTAATTTGCTGTAAAATCATTCAAATAATGCATAAATATATATAATTAACATAATTATTTAACAGATAAATGCACTATTTCAAAATTAAATATTATTATCGTAGCTGCGTATCTTATTTTCGCGAAAATAGCTCATCCATCTATACCGCATATCATTACATTAAAAAAAAAACAGAAATATCTTTCTACAGACATTCATATATAAAGATTAATTAAAAAGGCCGAAATCGACACAACCACACGAGAGTACTGTTACGATGATTGTCTACTGCACTGCACCGACATTTGCAAACAGATTTACAAAATAATAATAATAATAATAATAATAATAATAATAATAATAATAATAATAATAATAATAATAATAATAATAATAATAATAATAATAATAATAATAATAATAATAAATGAAATTTAAATATTCTATGAATATAACAATATTGACAATCTCAGCAATATTTTGTACTAAAATTGAATAAATACTTCATGTGTTGAGCGAATTAAAAGCCCGCAATATTACCCGTTAAACAATTGTGCGTCAATAAATTAGACAAAATAACCCAATAAATCTTAAATATTGCATTTTTGATCATCTGTGAATATATTTCGTATGCTTCTTTTTTACTTTGATATTAAACTTATGATGTTACCCATATGATAAATTTTAAGTTCCTTCCTTTTCATATATAAAAATGTAAATTTACCGCGGATTTCGTGAAGTTAATTGTTTAATTGTCGTTGCGGCAAGATAGGCTTATCTATAAGATATAAAATAGATAATGTATTTGTATTAAACAAGTATTTATCTTCAAAATAAACGTTAAATTTCCAAAATCGGATTATAAATGGAAAAGCTATATGGTATTTTGTAAAGTAGGTATCCGTTGCGAACGAGCATTTACATTTATCGCCCGATGTACCTTTATCGGTACGCGCATTTACATAACTTGGAGTGTCTGATCCCTGTAATATAAATCCCTTCTAGTATTTGCTGTATAAACGAGGAGACTTGCAAATAGCACAAGAAATGTAGGTCACTAAATCCTTGTGTATTAATAAAGGTCCTGGATCCCTTGGTTTCCTGTCATAAAACTCTTTCGGTCTGCATTGAGGCATTTTGCCGACATAATACAATATTTACTCGGGGTTATGCAGACGCTTTCAGTAGATTACTCTTGATCAGTTAGGAGGCTGATTCAAGCGTCTGCATAATACTGATTTTATTAGTCTACTTAATATAGCCCTTTATAAGTAATTAAATCTACTGTTAAATACAAATAGTACCCTTGAACGAAATGATAATGTACAATCAGTATACACATGTATATAAAGCTTACTCATTTACTTACTAACTTTAAAATTAAACACTTTTTACTTTAAGTCACTAACACAACATATGCCTAACTAGCCTCAGTAACAAAGAT
This sequence comes from Ruditapes philippinarum, assembly GCF_026571515.1. Taxonomy (NCBI): domain Eukaryota; kingdom Metazoa; phylum Mollusca; class Bivalvia; order Venerida; family Veneridae; genus Ruditapes; species Ruditapes philippinarum. The sequence continues at coordinate 8,827 of NW_026857584.1, read as the reverse complement.
TTAAGATTTTCACTTCCACTACTAAAGGTTGTAAGTTTGAATCTCAAGGAAGCATTAATTTCTATATTTCTTTTTTATATAACCTTTTTGTAGTTTGAAGCTATAAATCTTAAAAATAAATTTTAAAAATAAATAAATAAATAAATAAATAAATAAATAAATAAATAAATAAATAAATAAATAAATAAATAAATAAATAAATAAATAAATAAATAAAAATGAATGAATGAATGAATGAATCGGATAGATAGATAAAAATGAATGAATGAATGAATGAATGAATGAATGAATGAATGAATGAATGAATGAATGAATGAATGAATGAATGAATGAATGAATGAATGAATGAATGAATGAATGAATGAATGAATGAATGAATGAATGAATGAATGAATGAATGAATGAATGAATGAATGAATGAATGAATGAATGAATGAATGAATGAATGAATGAATGAATGAATGAATGAATGAATGAATGAATGAATGAATGAATGAATGAATGAATGAATGAATGAATTTGCACGACTGTTATGCCATTATCCATAACGCCGTAAGTGTGAATTTATTTATCGAAAACTATACTGGTAATTCGTAATAAAGAATTAATAATTGCCAAACAATACCTCCCTTTTTTAGTGATATGTTTATTTGCTTTAAATAAAAACTGTATAAACATAATTATAATGCGCATTAACTTTTCTATATCTTTATTTCTAATTTTTAACTTATACGTCGGCAATAATCTTTATTTCTAATTTTTAACTTATACGTCGGCAATAACACGATTTAACAAGATATCCGGAAAATATATCGAACATTTTCGATTTACCGTCATTAAAATAATGTGTGAATTTAGAAACATCATTCCTTTTTGAATGTTCAAACTTTTTAGGTTAAGTGTTGTTTAGGTACAGATAAAATATAATAAAGATCTTGCAAAGTTTTACTATATGATGAATGAAATATCTGCATGAGATTCCCATCTATAAGCGATATTTAGATCCCCTAGTAACGATCTTATCTTACCTGATGTATGAAAAGGTTTTACGTTTGTAACGAAATATATGTTGTTTATTATTGCCAGAAGTTTGAAAAATAGTGTTAAATTTATAATTAACTATCATGTTACTTTGTCAAATACATCCGTTTGATATATATATAGTTTTTTTCATTTATTACATTGCGTGCACGACTATGTTCATAAACGTTAATAATTTTAAAGCGATTTCACTCGAAATTTTGCATATGAATAAAGAGGACATGGAATTGTTAATATCTTAAACTTATTACAATATTAAGTGAAATATCAACACAACTAGTTATTCTTAACTGATAGGCGTGGTCAAGATCTACTAATTGACCAGTCGCGAAATGCAGCGCGTGATCACGTGATTTAGTTGGACAACCTCTAAAACGACCAAAATTTTCTGACTGGTAGCATATCCACGGTCCAGTGATTCTCGTTTTAAGGGGTGTTGCAAATGAGAGCAACCGGTAATCCGGTCATTAAAGTATATTAAAATCTTGCTGTAACAAATGCAAATTACTTTTCCCCTTAGGCTCTTAAAGGCCCATTATGCCTCCGTTATGCTTTAATTTTTATTGTTCAAAAGCTTTTTTATTTTCAGTATACTTTTATAGTATCCAAAGTTTTACCCATAGGCCAATAACCTGAACAATCTTTTGCTTCTGTTGCTGTTTGGCAATAAGTACTGTTATAATTATCAAGTATTTTGTATGGAAGTTATAATACTACTTTGTTTACATTTTGCTACTTTTTCATGTTATGAGCATCTAACATACTTTAAAACCATAATTTTAATGTTATAAAGTTCATGTTTGCCCTTTCTAAATTAGTTAAAAAATATTTATTTCTGACGCATAATGTGCCTTTAATGTGTAGTTTTTCTGAATCTTTCATATTATTTTCCATAAAATAATGGCGAATGGAAAGACTGATATTTCATACAAAAATAATGCAGGTCCCGTGTTTTCCAAGTGGAAAACGCACATTGAACTAATCTCAAAAGAAATATTTTCGCTATTGCTCCCAAAATTTAATACATTTTCAATTTCCCTAATCATTATCACTCTACATTTGTAAACAAATGCAATATATGTAAATATACACTCAATTGAACTGATAACTACGGAAGAGTATACTGACCCCCCTTATATATTTTTTATGCCTTCAAGAAAAAAAAACCTTTGTATAATACATATCTTTAAAAAAGTGACAAGTTATATGATATCTGAAATAAATCTTGCACAGTTTTATCTGTTATTATACACCATAAATCACAAATATGCATTGTTTCTTCGATGATATTTGGAAATTTAAGAGAAGAGAATGTTCTTCTTAACATACATTAGTTGTACACTTTAGCCTTTATCATATGAATCTCATGAATTCATAAATTAAATTAGATTCTCTTGGTATAATAAGTCGCATCTATTATTATAATATTAAATGGCCCTTTTCTCGTTTTGATATTTAAAAAAACATGTATAATCATTGAAAAAGATGTAAAAAATATTTATAGTATAAGTTTCAATACCATTTATATAATAATAATATATATCAGTTAAATTATAATATTTTATATAATACTGGCAAGATACTCGTATACCGCAAGCGTGTTATCATAACGATCAACTTATGTTAGGAAACATATAAAACATCACCTAAGCTAAAAACTCAGGTAAAGAATATATATATTATATATGATTATATCATCTCTATATCTGTCAAACAAATAATGCCTCGAAAACATACTGTTTTCAAATGAATAAAAGCGTTTACATCAAGAAAACGTCTGCTTCTTGAGGTAGAATTTCAATGAAAAGAAGAAAAAAACATAATTCTTATAAATTAAAGTAAGGTCTTCAGAAAGACTTAAGTTTATAATACGTATCTTTAACAGTATAGTAACCAAAAAACAGGAAAGATCAATATGAACTATATATATAAATTTTAAAAAACCATTACGAACTATGTTGTTATCATGTATCGTCGTATTTTAAACAGGCATATAAAATATGTAAGGGGGGTCAGTATACTCTTCCGTAGATAACGGATATTTCACAGTGCAATTTTCATTGCATTTCAGAAACAGTTTAATATTTTCTTTATTTTAAATATAATGTGATATTCGTAAACGTCACTAACGAAATCTTTCAGTATTCGATGCATTTAATTAACGTTTATTTATTTTGCATCGGAATCATGGTTATATATTTGAGTTTGATCAATGTACATCAATGACATTTAATATACAGAATATAAACATGTATAAAGATAGTATTTATTAATTTCAGTTGGAAGCTAAACATTCATCCTTTGAAATTTGTTGGTATCGTTTGTTATTAAAGTGAAATTATGTTCATTTTTCCATTATCAAGTTGAGCTGATTTGAAAATATATTTTAAAAACATGTTAGAATGATGACCGGCAAACAGTTGATATAAGAAAATGATTAAGTTAAATTTTCAATCAGATTAAAATATATAAAAAAAACTCTGTCCCACTATTTATAAAAATTGAATGTTACAGGTAAATTCCGATCGATTTTTACACAAACTTCCGTGGATCATGTGATTTATTTATTGTCCATGCGAAGTATATTGAAAGAATTGGATTATGGCAAAATGTAAACTTTTTTACACTTAGTCACTTTAAGTATATTCTACCGTTACTTCGCTTATTATGGTACATATCATAACCTATATTTAATCAAAATATTTTGCAACATTGCAACGTAAAATCAGTGTCGTAAAAATATCGTCTGATAGCACCATCAAATATAAACACCTCCGATAAGACGCTAAAAATCGTCTGCTAATAACCGACAACAAACGGGTATCGCTAAGATCTTGTGTTCTCTGTAAACTTTAGGCATATCAACAGTTCTGAAGATATCTCATATTGTAGAGAAATATATATTTACAATGCATTCAAAGCTATTTCTTCTTCGTTTGTCCATATTAGTTTCTATACATATATAACTGATACGCGGCGTATGAAAACTGTGTTTTTCACGAGCTTCATTTATTACTTTTAATGTAAACTATTTCTATAAATATTCACTATATTGTAGGGGCGAATGTATACTTCAAGATAAATAAATGCATTTATAGATTGCTCTGTCTGTTTGTCTGTTATACTAGATAAAAGTTACAGTTGTGTCGCACAATTCAAATAAAATCCATTTTTTTCATAATTTTCAATTATCAAGTTTGACTTTTTTGTTAAGATATCCTTATGAAACATATACCATATGGTATGAACACATGTCTACTTTAAGATAAATAAATGTATTATTAGATATATATGTCCGTTTATCCATGTTAGTGTCCAGAATTACATTAATAATTATTGGCAAAAGCGCGCGCGCTTTTCATAATGTTTTATTCTTACGCAGGACGTTATATACAAAAGCATGTATACGTTATTCAATATATTGTAGAGACGAATGTATATGTCAAGGTACAGACATGCATCTTTATACAATTCTGTCAGTTTATCTGCTATAATAGCCACCTCCAGAAAAGAAGGACAATGTATATAAAATCGGTGTATTTCATATTTTTGAATATCAAGTTTGCCATTATTTATTAAGATATCTTCATAAAACATATACCGTATTGTAGGGACATATAAAAACAGTGCTTTTCTTACGCAGGACGTTAGTTACCATGTTTCTCCACATTAAGATATTTACTATATTTAGGGAAGACTGTATATTTCAGAATCAGAAATTTAGACTGAAATAACTCTGTCCGTTTGTCTGCTATAATAGCGACAGTTACATACGTACGTTTCAGAAAAGTTGGCCAATTCAGATAAATTCGGTGTATTTCATAATTTTCAATAATCAAGTCTGACTTTATTTGTTAAGATATCTTTTAGAAATATATACCATATTGTAGGAACACATGCATTCTTTAAAATAAATGAATGCGATCATAAATATATCTGTCCGCTGTTCTGTGCTATAGTTCAGAAATACAGGGATAATTCGGACAATATACTAAAATCGGTATTTTTCATGATTTTTAATTATTATGTGTAGATTTATTCATAAAATTATCTTAATGAAAAATAAATCATATTGTTAGGCAACATATATTCATTAAGATAAATGAATGCATTCCTAGATATATCTGTCCGTTTTTCTATGATAGTGGCCAGAGATACATCATTAATAGGGGAAACAACACGCCCTGAAGTTTTAAATAACACTCAAAATATTAAAATGTATGGGATATGTAGATCAGTTCGCATTTATCTTGATTAACATCTTACAAAAGTACTAATACTGAAAGGTTTATAATTAAGCGGATTTCGCATGCATTTATTCTAAAATTGAAATAATATAGTAAGTCTAGGAGCAAATCCGTGGTCAAGTCGTATTCAATAATTCAAAGTTTTATAAGTTCGATTTACCGCCTCATCAGTGACAATTCAAATAGTAGTTTTTAATATGACCTTATAAACTAAAATCCATCGAATCGGTGCTCTCCACCGTTTATGTAAAATATTTATCCGAACAATATATATCAAACCGACGGTTTTAACAGGCAAAAACTGGCCACCAAAATGCTGGAGTAAATGATCTTATATGATAAAAACATAGATAGTAAACGTTTTTTGATAGAACTGTTCACACACAATACCAATAAATTTTAAAGCAAAATAAATGTGATTTTACATTTTTTTTTAGATTTTGCGTAACAGTTCGAGGATGTTTTGTAATTATTAATTTAAATAAATTGATGCAATATGAGTCTATATAAGTCTCTGTCACTGTCATTATTTAAATCATATGACCAATGCACAACGCAACAATGATCGATTATCGATAAAATAAGACACACGGCCACCATGCGGTGTGTGTATAGCTACTACAAAGAGTAGTAATACGCGACAATCTGTTCGGCTATTTGCGGTTTTTGACGGTCCTGGACTTTGTAACGTATACAACACATGGAGCGATTTTATCCAATTGAATTCTAGTCAATTTACCTTTAAGTTACATAGATGCGTTCTTTCTTTATTTCAGTGTACGCATTTATTTAATAAATATCAGCGGTTCGACAACAAATTTTAGTGACCCCTTCAGACGCCACAACTTTAAAGCTGTATAACAGCGAGGAAGATTTTTACAAAACGCACGATTTACAAGTTGCCTGCTAATATTTTCAATATGCTTTACTACATGTATTAAGTGAGAATTGTTGTTAAGAAACAATATTATTTCTTTCCTCGCTATTACTCCCCTTGCGCTGTGCACTATTTCGTAATAGGATACGGACAAAAGTTCCCCGGACACCCCCTATCTAAAAAATGACAAGGTCACTTAAATAAATTGATGCATAAATTCCAGAGATTTTGTTTTCAGTCAGATAAATTTCATGTTGTTTTCATTATATTTCAATATGTTTCAACTATTTAATCGTAAAATACTATTTTTCTAATTGACCCCCCCCCCAGTCCACCAAACAAATCGAGAAATCTGACACCGTCGGGATACATTCATTTAATGTACATTCTACCAAAGCACATTTAGGATTTAGGGAGGCAACTCTTTTTACTTTAGCATCCTTGATTATATATAACAGCTATCAAGCTATCATAGAATTTAAACAAACATTAAAAGACACCAGCTACTTCCTACCTGGTGTTTTTTTTTTGAATTTGTACATCCATCATAAATTTAGTTTCCAAAATTTATGCAGAGTATTTTTCCCAATCACCGAATAAAATTGAAAACATTGTGTAAATCACTCAAAAAATCGCTTAATTAATAACAATACATTTCAGGTTAGACGAAATGATCCAGAATTATTGTTAAATTCCAGAGATTTTGTTTTCAGTCAGATAAATTTCATGTTGTTTTCATTATATTTCAATATGTTTCAACTATTTAATCGTAAAATACTATTTTTCTTATGTCGTCTAATACTGTTACAGTTCGTGTTATAAACCTTGGAAATGCACACCACAGCGGCGCTTCTTATAGAACGAGACCCCAAAGTGTCTAAAAAGAACAAGCGTCGTGTAAAAATTAAAAGCAATTTGATGCAAAATCTGAGTATTGTCATACCTATTAATCCGACATTTGAACTAAAACAAATTTGAACGATTTTTTATGGTGGCTGATTTGTGCCATTCGTGTTTTCGCCCGCGACCCCGCCAAGCAAAAGGTCGAAAATTAACAAGTTAAAACGGCGGGGGCGCGGAGCGAAAACTCGATAGTAAAGGAGGGCGCGGGGCAAAGTTTAAAAAATAAAACTTCGTCCTGCGGGGGCGCGAAGCAAGATTAAAGAAATAAAACGGCAGTGTCGCGTGTTTTCGTCCCGCGATCCCGCCAAGCGAAAAGTCGAAAATTAACAAGTTAAAATGGCGGGGGCGCGAAACGAACACATGCTAATTATTGAGGGCGGGGAGTGAAGTTAAATAAATAAAACTTCGTTCCGCGGGTAGTGTAGTGTAGTGTTTCGAATATTCAAATATATTTCCCGGCCGCTTATCAATCGTTGCTTACATTTTCAATACGCATAAGAATTAACGAAATTACATGACGGGGGAACCACCGCAATCATACTTCCTTTCCTTGTTGGTCTTGTTTATCATATTTTACAGTAAAAGTTTATACAAATTATCGACGGGAAATATGTGTTTTGATTTAATACAAATGATGAATACTCTTTAAGGGACGGTAACTTTTCCATTTTCGCTTCAACTAGAACATTTCCTTCTTGAAATTGAGGTTACTATCCTAAAAGAATGATAATTTCGCGCAGGATTGATTCCGTATGATTTGATGATGGGCCACTTAATTCTTACACTCCTGCCAATCCTGGTAAATATAGTATCAGAATAAAATTGAAAATTAAAACATTCCACAGACCACTTTATAAATGATACTAAAATATTTTACAAAGATTGACTATATTTTCCTTTGGATAGCAAATTAATACACTCATTACTCATTATACCAAGAATTTGCGCATTTTTGGGACTAGCAGTTGTTAAGGGCCGATTTGGTTAGGGGCGAAACGTCCTGTTTGCTTGAGATGATCTTGTTGCGTTAACGGAATATTTTACAAATAACAAGGTTATAAGGGTGCCCTCCATAACATTTGTACCAATGCATCTCCCATCATTTCCTTGTCTTTCCTTAGCAGTCCTTTATCACGCAGACTGCATGATACTAGAAGAAACCGGAAACAAAAAATGTAATTGCACATATTTATACAAAATTGTGGTGTTTAAAAGTTATATATAGTTAACAAGTAAAGTCTGTTATTTATGTTATTATAAGCATATTGTAATATGCCGCTTTTCATGGAATGGTAACTAACGTGTCACATTAAAAGGTTCCATGATAACCACCATATGAACACATATGCGGATGTTTCAACATTCTAAATTTACCAGTTTATGTTAAAATGTTATATACTGCTTAAGCCGGTGCTAGGGGACGTTGACGGTAATTTGCACTTACCAGTAAAAGTAAAGTAATTGCATTTTATAGTCTAAGTTTCATGCTTGCGCACGTTCACCGACTTTACAGCTACTAGTATTGCCCCTGGTCATCGGGCTACTGATATCTATCTATCAATATCCCTAGGGAGTCTTTTAACTCCGCTTAGTGCAGCCGACACTTTGGCGCAACGGAATTATACCACCATCGCAGGTACCCATTTACACCTGGGTGAAGTGAAGCAATCGCAGGTAAATTTCTTGCTCAAGGAAATTAGCCAGTGCCCTTGGTGGGGTTCGAACTCAGGACCTCTCAATCCCTAAGCGCGCGTCCTTC